>NC_056470.1:15398312-15698312 GCF_008729295.1 Plectropomus leopardus | reverse complement strand
GGGATCTTTACATAATCTGTTTTTGTATTGTTTGTGGCTACAAAGCATCCCATTTCTTATTTTTAAAGTACAACCTCAGGACAGAGTTAGAAGTGGCTGCGTTTGAAGTCTTCCCCTGTGAAATGGGACAATCCCTCAAGACCCCGATATGTCATCAGAAATCGTAGTTGCTGATGTTTACGCAGATGCATGTGCGTTGCCTGATGTCAATATGCCGTCTTCTGCTGTGGCGATGCCTCTTGTGCAGGCTTTAGGCTTCCTTTTGCGACTGTCAGGAAGCTTGCGAGAGAGTTGTGCAGGGATGAAGTTATTAGCAGGCTAGCCCTGGAATCAGAATTGCACTGGTTAACTCAACAAAAATAACAATGAGATTTTTGCGTTTGAGTGGTGTTGATTGCATAACACAAGCCCTGTGGCAAACTGAAGTTTATGATTCATTTTGTTTAGCAAGACAATTTTCACAAATAATTTCCGAAGAAAATGAAAGTAAAAAGCTAAGCTACAAATGAACTACACCATGGCTGCATGACTTCAACATCTCCACCACAACAAGGTTTTAAAGCAGTTTGGTGCTGTTTGACTTAATGACAGGCATGTCTAGTTTCATGTAACCACTTGATGCAACCACCTTTTTAGAGATGTGAGATAAAATTACAATTTATGAGGGGTATTTACTAATGTGTTTAAGAAGAAAATGTAAAGGTCTCTTGTTAACAACAGACCTTATTTCAGGCATCTATCCAAAAACCCACTGATTTTGAGGTGACGTGCTAAAATTCTAGCTCGCTAGGATTTTGTTTACAACTTAAGTTTCATGCTATCAACTAATCAAACAAGCCATCAAATAAAAAAAGAGCACTGCTTCATCACCAGGCCATTAATGTTTTCTCTGTAGAATGACCTTAGCAAGTCATGCTCCTACCCTGCCAGCCTGTACTGATATTAGAGGAGCCCTGATATGTGCATTAACGTTACTGCTGGACTTTAGTTAAATGTCAAGCGCCCAATGCCCAATTGGGGGGAATGCTACATGGAAATATGTCAAATATGGAACTTGCATTCACAAATCATCAATATCAATGTAACAGCTAGCCAACTAGTTTCCAATTGTGACATATGCATGCTAGAAGTTTCTTTTGTTATGCTTGTTAAAAGAAAAAGGACCATAATGCACTGAAACATTAAAGTAAGATAATATGATGGTATCATAATTAAGATCTTTATTACAAAGAAACTACAATTGTGGGTTTCCTCGTTGCTTGTGCAGTCACCCTGCCAATGATTTATAATTACACTTGGTCTGTAGGCCTTAAGGCCTTTGCACACTGAGTCCATTGTTTTTGTCTGGAATTGTGGCACATCTAAAAATAAATACAACCTCAGGTTGTGTCAATCATGTTTGCATACAGAGTCCGATACTTAAGTCTGTCATTGAAGTTTTCAGAACCAGTTGGATTTTCTTTGTTTTTCTGCAACCATTAAAAGCCTTCACAGGGTTGTTTGATCAAGAATTGGAGAAGAAAATGTGGTGGTGGGACACATCTACGACAAGAGAGAGGAGCGGGTCGCACAGTGTCCTTTCATAACTCAGATAGGTCACTTTCTACAACTATTTTAAGTGGATGATGATGACAAGAAGGAGGATGTGGACCATAAACATACAGAGAAAGCAACAATGAGGAGACAGGGAGGGGGGTGGCTCAGTCCATTTATGCTGCTGTGGTACAAGTACAAGACACAGTGAGAAAGTGGTGACTGCCAAGGAGGTATCTCCTGCGTCCTTACATTTTGTCTCATATTGCAAATGAGTCAAATCGAACAACAAAAAAAAAACACATGGGACTGTGTGCACAAGGTTTCTGCGCATAACTTTTGCTTTCGGATTACAAATTTAAAAGACACATAACAAAAAAACAGACTCAGTGTGCCTTTACTCTTCACTGTACCCCTCCATGCCAGCAAGAATTGTAACCTCCTACCCTTGGACAAAAACACGCAAGGTAAAGGCAAAAGCTTGGTGGTAGGGACTAGGAATGTACTGGGACTAATCCTTGATGTGTGCATTGTATATTGGTATGGTTTGGGGGGGTTCATATTTTTTCCTGGATTTTGTGCTGCTGCTGTGTTTCTGTGTGTTTTCAGAGGCTGGATGTGGCTTCCTGGTGTTGGAGCACTGCATGCACACCTGTTACTCATTTCACACTCAACTGCAACTCAAAACCCTGGTCTCTCTCTTCCATGCTGCCAGATTGTTTCTGCTCTTCATACTGGCACTGTTGGCTCATCTCCAGTGTTGTTTTCAGGAAACAGCCTTCCAGTGTAATTCTCCTGTGTTTTTGGTTCACGACAAATTGCTGTCTTCTCCATTTCCAGCCACATGCTGGCTAGCCTCTCAACACCTGTGCCGTCAGCCACAGCTCTTTTAGTGCTGTAAGCCACACGGTTTTCCAGCCTCTCACCATCAGCCTCAGCCTCACTTCAGTCTTACTGCTTCATCCACATGCTAAACTCTGCAATAAACTCCTTTTTACTCCTTTTCCCCTTGTTTTGTGGTCTTGCTCTTGGATCCAGTTTAAAACCGCAAGTAAAGTGTTACAGTTTGCATGCAGCATTATCAAGATGTGAATGGGTGCTTAAGAAACCAAATAAACCAACAAGTCACTTGTAAGCCTTTATTAATGATGCAAAGGTATGAATACAATACATGGCTGAAGCTCTACGTTACATTAATGAATGACTTACAGGGGCCTAATACACATTTCATCCTTCATTACATATCTCAAACACATTTTAAACCTCCACCATCAGCAGTGATATTTTGGTTTATTGCAGCATTTGAAAGCTCATGCGAACAGAAGCAGCAGTGCCTCTTCAGGAGCATCTGTACTGGCTGTCCAGCTCCAGCCCTCCGTACAGACTGAGTTTGGTGGTTCCCCAGCTGAACACATTTCCTATCGCGGTGCTGTTTCTCTCACATGACATCTGGTCCCGGATATCTGCTGTGGTCAGCACATAGTCCCACACGTTGACATCAGTCATCTTTCCCACAAAGGCGTCTGAGTTGGAGATGCCCAGTAATCCATCCTGGTCTTTGCCCAGGATGAACTCACCACCAGGGCTGATTGTGTACCCGCTCCTCAGGTACCGCTGCTCCCCCACCATGCCGTTGATCCACAGCTCCGCGCCGCCTGTGTGGGACGACCAGGTGATGCAGTAGTTTGCCCAGTCGTGGGACTTGAAGTTGTGTGGTAGGTTGACAAACTCATTGCCAATCCAGAGGCCAACATCTCTTGCATCTCTGTCCTCGTTGATGGAGATCATCAGTTCGTTGTCGTTGCTGTTACTGGCGTAGGAGATGACAGTGTTGATGCCATCGGCCTGAGGCAGGACATGCATGCAGACAGTGAAGGAGTGTAGCTCCATGGCATGACTGAGGCGGGCCAAAGCGTAACTTCCAGTATTTTTCTCATGGAAGTTCAGCACCAGAGGAAACAGAGCGCGAGGTTCTGAGGGAAACAGAAACACTAGAATCAGACCGGAAAGCGAGAAATATCCATACCTTGAATCATACAGTCTCAGTCAATCAGAATATAAACCAAGGACTCACCATATATAGTGGGCCTTGAGTTGCGAAGTCCACCTTATAGTAACAAAGTTTAAAAAAAAGGGTAAATATGTGCACTTTCATTTCACATCTTGCCATCTATGGCAGGTTTTATGACTCACCTGAATGCATATGCTTTCCAAGAGACGTTATCAGACCCTCGATCTTCAGGAGCTTGGATTCAATCTCATCTTGTCGACAAAAAGCTGAAAAGGCAAAAAGTGACGTGGATTAGACTCAGACTTTGGTCATACACAATGTCAGTTCTGACAAAAAAATGATATCATGTAATCACACTGTTGCAACAAGCAACATACTTCCTTTGCCAAGGCGTGGCAGGAAAGAAGACTCCACCACACGGTCGTTGAGAGGCTGAGCGATGCGATAGTCATTCCACAGTGTCTTGTTGTTCATGTCCATCAGAGTGCTCTCCAGTTTCCTGATCTGAACAAAACAGAGAAAATAAAGCCATGACATTGCAAAAGAAGCCAATTGCCCTCAAATGGTGACAGTCTGGTTCCATATATGATGGAATAGTTGAAAGTTTTACTTTATTTATCAGCTGTAACATTATAAAGTAGGTTTATTTCCCATAATTTCTCAATTTTTGGAACAAAGGCCCTGCGGTCTGCTGTACCTGGTTGTGAGAGAGTGTAATGGGAGTGTCAAACACAGTCCAGAGGATGCTCTCGTAGCAGGGTGGAGTGGTGAGGGAGCCCTGATATCTGAAGAAATGGTTGAGGTTCTCGGGCAGCATAGAGCGCACATCGATGCTTGATATCTGCATCGACTGACCTGTCGGAATCACATAAGAGGAATACTTCAATTTCAAAATGATTATTTTTATCAATTACTCACCTGTTTTAGGGCAAATTTGTGAAGAAAACTTGCTTTTTCTTACATACCTAAACAATGAGCGAACAATCCAAAAATGGAGAAAATTCTTGATACATTTAGTTAAAGGGGTTGTTTTTTAACATGCTCAGTAAACACATGCATTTTCTTTACAACCTTACTATTTAAAACCCTTCTGCACCATCAGTCTCATTCCCAGATGAGAAACACGCCTGGGCAAGCGAATGTGCTTCACCTCGCTTGCCGATAAATGTTACACATGTGCGTAAGTGTAATGATTCAGTAAAAATGCATGTGTTTGGGAAGTACTGAGCACCTGAGTGGAGTAATGAGACTCAGATTATACTGCATAAGTTCTGTGGGAGTTTGTAAACAGATGTTTTGATAAAGTTTTTCTGTTGTTAAGTGTGGCCCCCTTGTAGTGTGGTCCAAATTCATCTAGAATTTTCTGTTTTTGGATTCTTCATTCACTGTGGAAATGTGAGTAAGTGACAGGTGAACTATTCCTTTAATTTCACATAAGACCAAAAGACGACATTCGGTTGATTTATGCGTGCAGTAACTGACCTGCATATTTAATTTTTTCCAGATTGGAGATGAAATCACTGTAGTAGGTGTTCTCAAAATGCCCATCCTGAAAGTAAACCAAAGCTGAAGATTAAATCCTCTGTCAAAACACATGGCATAAGTGTGTACATTATCATTCTGGTTATTCTTTTTTTTTGTCATTTTATTTATAGGCTATGTTATATTAACATTGTATTCACCAAGTAATTTTCAAGATCTGGGTACAACACTTTAAAGGTGCATTATGTACAATCTGGACATAATTTTAGTTTAAAACATCAAAAAAATGAACTAACTCTATCAACTGAGTGTAAAGAAGTAACACCTTTGACGGTATGTTAAAGATGCCAATGTATTGTATTGCAGAGATATGCACTGATAAGCAGCCAGGGACGGGCTGTTCCTTCTGTAATAACACATCCTGGGCTGAGAGGCGATAGTTAGTCACTGTAGCCTCTAGTGTGCCACAGGAGAGGAAGAATAAGTTGAGCCAGCCGGAGCACAGAGTCAATGGATACAGCGTAGAAGTTACAGTCTTGGTCAATGAATTAGTTAATGTGTAAAAAACACAGCAATGGCAGAAGGTCCAGGAAAATGACCATTATCACAAGCAGCTCCCAGAAAGAAGCAACGTTCCACAGCAAAGACAAGAAGCAATGTAAGAGGGCGCAAAAGTAGAGTAAATATCAGTTTGATGCTGAACTCGCAACACTTCTTTTTGACAAGTAAGTAATATTTATTGCGATATATGCACTATTTACAGAAACATATCTTTAGTGTGACTAATGACAACACACTCATCATAAGATAGCAGTCTTATTTTTGACTGGCTGTATTCTTGCTCCGCTGTCAGTTATAAGTTTCCTTTAATTATGACTGATGACTGTAAATTGCGGTTGCATGGACACAGACTGACATTTAAAGGGTGAAATACTGTGCCCCACTTGGTGGGACTGAGTGAAAATGTTTTTCTTTTATGAGTCTTTAAATCACTTTATGAGGGGTAAAAACTGAAAGTGAGTGCACATAAGAGGAAGGCATAATTGATTAATCCTCAATGGGATATAAGATGTCCATTATAATCTCCCCGTGTGTTGAATATAAAAGGTCAAAGCTGAACCGTGATGTTGGTCTCTTAACTGTGATGGATGATTTTATTGTACACATCGTTTGACATTGTTACAGCTAACTTGGTTCACATCCTGTCTGATGTCTGTTGGACTTCTTTTGAGTGATGTTCCCAGATGTAATGAACTGGAATGCGCCTCCTGTGAATCTGAATCATTTGTTACTAAATGAGTTTTTTCAAGCAGCACTAACTCTCAGCCACTCTGTGCCGCTATCACTGTGGATGCCAGCGTTGACGTCTCGCAGCTGACGGCCGCTGACTGTCTGAGGTCCAGAGCATTCCTCTGGAAACAAGTACTCATTCAACATGTCGCTGTGCAAATGAACACTCAATGGAGCCTTTAACACAGCAGGATGACCGAAACAAAGTACCATACACTTCAAAGGCCATTTGGTAACCATTTTACACTACAAAGACCTTTTCTGTAAACTTCCTATTGCAGAAGTGATGATCATTCATTAGAAATAGGGCTGGCATCCGGTGTGTATGGCGAACAACATGGTGGTCAGACAAAGTGGAGTAAAGGGAACAAAAATGTTTATGGCTTACTTACATCATAGAAAAAGGCGAGCACTGCCAGCCCGTCTGGCTTATCTCTGGCTTCAGTAAAGCTCTTGTACTTGTCAGAGTTGTAATGGACGACATGGAGCTGAAAGGCAAGGTGAAAGTGCAGAACAGGTTAGGTGCCAAAATATGACTGAGCACCAGATATTCAGATGAAAATAAAGGCTTCTATGAAATAAATTTGCAAAGACGGCTCAAAAATGGAATCAGAGAAGAGTGTGAGGATCAGTTTTCAAATTAAAGATGTTCTGATATCCGTACTAATGTAATGCTTACTTTACTTTGATGGACTGTTAAGATAATCTGTTGCTCTACATGCTGTGCAACTGCTGTTTCCATGCTTCGTTGTAACTTGTTTCGCTTGTGCATTTTAAAGCTGCACGGGTCTGTCTTTAGAAACTCTCTGTTTGATTAGTGCAGGCTTTGATGAATAGAGGATGTCAGGCCTGTCATCACTGCAAAGGTGAAACCAGATTAGTTTCTGCCCCGTCTTTGTTTATCAAGCCACAAATTCATTTTTAAACTCTTTTTTAAAGCCAACCTCTGCCATGTAACGGATGCCGTCTATGGTGTGCTCTGCTCCGCTGGCCTCCAGGTCCCAGCCGCCCCAGTGCAGGTGCATCTGGACAGCTGTGTATTTTCCTGGGAGGCCCTTGGTGATCACCATAGTGGAAGGCAGGTCGATTTGAACTGTTGCAAATATAAAGATATTCAGTGATACATCAATGAAAACACTCAAAATTCAGCAAGGCTGTAGAGTTTCAGATTTTCAAAGAATAGATTTTAATCTCCAGAGACTTCCTGGTTGAAAAAAAGGTTTGCTCAAAAAGAGACAGAGCAGGGACCCCCTGCTACACATGCTGCATAAAACTGAATTGGAATTGAGCAAATCCTCTGAGTATTTTCAGGTCTTATCTCATTTGCCTGTATCTGCTAAATCAGTATCAGTTGTAGCATGGTTAGGTGCATTACCCTCATGATGGACTTTCCTCAGTGGTTTCTGAGGAGGAAGGTGTGTCAGAGTTTCTTACTCAAAAAAGTTACAAGACAATCTATTGTGACTCACGAGAATATCCCTAAACTTGACATACCGGTAATAATACAGCTGACTGTCCAATATGTATTAGGTGCAGCACAGGGATCAAGCGTTAGCCAGCTCAACTGATCACACAAGAATCCATGGGTAAAAGTTAGCCTTTGAGCAATATTGTTTACTGTAAACTGAATTGTTTTTTGTGTTAGAGTTACAGTGAGAGGTTCTGTAGTCCACCCCAGTGAACACGAAGTCTGCAATAATTCAAACGAATGAGAAGTGGTGCAGTGCATATTTGTAAAATCAGATGAATGTCATGTAATAATATTGGTGCTTTGGAGGAAAAAGGTGCAGACTTGAAGTTCAGGGTAAAGGTTTGAGAATGTGCTAATTGAGTCTTACTGCGCAGAAATTAAAGGGGACTCTTGATATTAAAATGATCAGCAGTGGTCACATAAAGTTTAGTTTATAGTTCAGCAACAGAAACAGTGGCATGGTCCTTTAACTGGGACCTTTGTGCTTGAGTAATTTATAAATTCTCCTCATCCCAATGTCTCTTACCGGAGTGCCCGTTGTTGGTCATTTGGAAATTTCCTTTCTGGGCATCATATCCTGTGAGCTCCAGCTGCAGCATGTCTGGGTTGTGTCTCACACTCCGCCGCTGGATGTCTATTGGTGACTGCTTCTTACCGCCACATGCGGGGTACTTGGTCGCCCAGTGCATCTGGTCCAAATCTCCCTCTGTGCGGCGAAAACCAAAATCATCACATTGTGAAAATCACCCACAGATAACTGAAATTAGGGTGCGACCTTGTTCGAACTATTGCAAGATATCAGTGCTCATTAAACCTTGGTCACATGTTGGTTAAACTGGCACGCACAAGACTTGCTCAACTGGATAAGATTGTGACAGCTGGCTGTGTATGTCCCAGTGACACTCACTCCCAAATTACTTCGTACTGCTGCGCTGTTTGTATACACCTGATAATTTGTCTCTGTGGCTGTCTTCACGAGCTCTTGGTGTAACCGCACAGTCTGACTGTGATTATCCACCGGGGCATTTGGCAAATGTTTGTTGCTGCGCGCAACACAGAAAACATTGCATCCAAGTGCCTCGGGTGGATGTCCAATAATAATGAGAGCCCTTTCATATTATCATATCATATCATATCATTTCATGTTTTATATATCATTATCATATATATATATATAACAAAAACGTACTGGATAGGTTTTCACGTGCGTTTTACGCATCTTTTAATCCAATATAATCCTGCCACTTTTGGTGTTTAAATTATACGAAACAGTTGATGTAAATTCTTCAATCTAAGTAAAAAAGCGCCTACCTGTGTATGTCCAGTGTATTCCATCATGAGGAATCCCAGCACTAACAACACACACCAAAACAGCGGAGACAAACACAGAGAGAAACTCCATCGCTGCGTCTCTGCTCTTCACGCAGGACACTGGCACCTCACAGAGGTTTTCTCTCTGGATTTAAACTGCGAGCGGAGGGAGGTGTTGAAACAAACCTCTGATGAAAACGCCCAGAGCTCTACCCAGCAGCCCCAAAGTGCCAGGAAAGGACTGTCTGTCTCATCTGATGAATGATATTAAAAAAAGAGTTGAAATTTTATCTCTCCGTGTGAAACAACTGATTGCAGATTATTCTGCTCCTGTTACAGGATCAGACTACAGGTAATCACCTCAGGTAAATACCCCTAATAATTCATACCAGGATCAAAGTTTAGTCTCATGTTTGACTTTGGAATATCATCATATAGCATCACAGTCATCACTCTGTGTTTGACGTTTTTTTCTATATTTATTTTACTTTTACCCTTTGAAACCTGGAGCTACATCACTTTCCTTTTGCTGCTCTCAGACCTACCTTTCACAAGTATTTGATCATTTGCTTTTGTGACTGGTGTGAAAGTCAATATATGTGTGTATATGTATATGTATGTATGTGTGTGTATATGTATGTGTGTGTGTGTGTGTGTGTGTGTGCTTGTGTGTGTGTGTTTAAAAATAGCAGATTTAGCAATTTATTTTTTTAAAGCATGGGTAAAATGTTTTACGTTTTGCGTGCCTTATTTTTTTTAACTTTCTTTTTATGTCATTTTTCTAAACTCATTTTCTTGTAATTTTCTTGTACTTTTACTGATTTCTTGATAATTTGGGGGCCATTTCTTCTTTCCTTCCTCATTGCCTTCATCCAATCAAGCAATTTAGGTTTCAAAATTTAAGTATCTTTTACTTGCAGCCCTTTTGTTAAATAACTTGTCATTTGACTTCACAGGAAATGCTACAAGCACACTCATACCACTGTCACTTGTTGGTAAAGCTCCAAGTCATTCTGAGAAAATGCTGATCGCTTCTGATAAAACAACATGAGAGCCTATGGTTGTAAGAAATAGTATAATATGACATGTATCACCTGTTCATTCACACTAGTTGCAACATGTCCAACAACTCAGCAGTACATGCCAGAGCTGTTTGACTCTGAGGTGTGTGAGTGTACAGTTTGCCCAGGAAGAGAAATGTCCTCACAATGGCGTACAAATAAGGGAAAGTAAAACAGTTTGCTTCTCTTCAGAGGGGGAATTTTGGTCGGGATTTCAAATGAATTGTTGGGAAATATGCTTAATCACTTTTTTAGTGAGAATTGGATGAAAAAGATTGATACCACTCTCGCATCTGTCTGGTAAATATAAGGCTTCAGCAAGGTTATTTTAGCTTAGCATTAAGACTGAAAAGAGCTCATTTATTAACACCCCATATGTTGTTTGTTCAAGCTGAACAAAAAACAGCCTCTAAAGGCCCAGACACACCAAACCGACATCAAAGAACTAGTGGCGACAAATGGGGCAAATGCACATTCTAAATATTGAGGGGACGTGTCCCCTGCGAGGCTGCAACCTATGATGCTGACATTTATTCTGGTTATTTTGCTGAAGAAAAGCAAAGTTACGAGTTTTACGAGGAGTTATGCATTGCACATTTTTGGGCCATGAGTGTCTTCCACCATGATGTTGGGCAAACATTTGGGACTCCAGAAAGTTACTGTGCTTTGCCAAGTCTGGTAAGTCCTCTATTTTGTTACATTTTTGACAGAGCTAGGCTAGCTTTTCCCCCGTTTTCTAGTCTTTATGCAAAGCTTAATTTTCTGGCTCCTCACTGTAGCTTCATATTTATCACAGGTCAGTATTGATCTTCTCATCTTACTCTCAGCAAGAAAGTAAATAAGTATATTACCCAAAATGTTGAATTATTTCTTTAATTTAGGGTTTAAACTGGAATTATTGTTGGGTTTTATGTAATTTAGGACTGGGATTTGACCTGTGCACTTAAACAAAGGCCAAGGTAAACTAAGTTTGGAAATATTTAGTCGCAGAGTGTCCTCATAAATGTAGTAACACAAATCTCTTGAGAGTGAGAGTTTGTGTGACCTGCTTGGGTTACAAAATGATCAAAGGGCCCACCTTGATTTAAGACTCTCATTGTTTCACTCACATCCTGCCTCTCTATAATAGAGTTACGGCTTCTCGTTGGCCTGCTCCTGATTGATACCAGTTGTCTCTGTGTTTGGCTATCAACACCTAAAGGATGATAAAAACAGCTTTAAACAAGCCCAGGTGGAGAAAACAGAGCTGACCTTTTCAGATAAAGTGACAGGAGAGTGTTTTCTCCTCACACAAAGTCTGAGATCATTAAGAAGCTGCAGGTTTGATGCCCCCCGGCGCTCAACTTGCATAAACCAGCACTTAGAAATGAAGCTGTCTTTTTCCATAGTAAATCACTGTTTATCTTTGCCCCGAGGACAATAATAGTTTTTAAGGTCTCTGTGACTTAAATGACGTGCGGCAAAGAGCAAGCCTAGTAATTTAAAGCCCACATAGGGTGAGCTTGACATATGTATGTTTAAGCTGCAGGCTGTATGTACCGTGTCTTGTGTTGGTCTTGGTGACGAGGAGACAAAACCATTTAAGAGATACACAAAGCTAAATTCTGTCGTGAGAAATTAACAAAAGTAAATTTTTCTTGAGTACAAATGCGCAAGTGCAGGATGAAATTTACAAAAAGTGAGTGCTGCAAACTCCTACGATACCACGTTTCATCACAGGGATCCTGAGTTTGACCTTTAAGATGTCCTCTTGCATTTTTATGAGTCAGATTTTATTACACTGGAGGGCTCTTGTTCAACGTTCTCCCAGTGCCCTGTTGGGGAAAAAACAAGAACCTACTGCTTAATAATTTAATTTTGATGATGTGTGATGGCGATGCAGTTAACAGACCAATTCAAACCACATGACTCCCGGTGGCTAGACTTTTCATCCAGTATACAGTTACTTATATCCACTATGAGAACAAGTCTTTGTTGCCCGACTACAGTTTGATTTAAAGTTTCTTGGTTGTGATGATAAGGTGAAAGTTGTAAATCCTTTGAAACCGGGATTGACATCGCTTTTTTTGTGCTGAATTCAGACGGCTTTCACAAGTATTAAAACCTTTGACTTCTTTTGAAAACATGGGGAAAATGAGAAACTTGGAAAAAATGTCCTGCAAATTGCAAGAAGATAAGTAAAGCATAATTTCTGCGTTAAAATTTAGAGTTTTTTTCAAAAAAAGTTTTATCATAATTATTTTTAAAATAATTTGACAGAGTTGTTATAATTTTTCAGGTCCATTTCCTTATATTTTTTTTTCCATCATTTTTTTCTGTAAATTTTTCTTAATTTCTTTTTAATTTTTGGGTTATCAAGCTGCTAATTGCCTACTTCTGATGTTTTTAAAAAGAAATCAAATCAATTTACCCAGGTTTCAAAGGGTTAAGAATGGATCAATATGACAGAAATGACCGAATGAACAACAAATCACACTGATAAGAAGAAAAAATATGCTTATGATTTGTACACACGTGCTAGCAACACATACGACACATATAAAAACACTTTACAAACTAACAACTAACTAGTGAGCGTGAAGACGTTCATTATGTTCGCAATGTGTTTGTTTCTAACTGCAAACAGCTGGTAGCTTAAAGTTACTGCTGGCTGTGCTGCACACATTTCTCTCATCTGCAACACGTCAGTATCTTCCACCATCAGCTGTGAACTGTGGTTAACATCTGTTTTAACACCAATCAACCCTTGTTCATGCAAAACAAAGAGTTTATGTTACTGGCCTATTTGTCTTTCAAAGTTCAAAGCCTGGGTTACTATTTTTAGTCTACACATTTTGTGCTACTGCCTCTAAAAGATTTTCCTTTTCATAATTTTTTTGTAATTCTACACTGTTTTGACACAATTTGCCGCTAACATGACGTTAACAAAAGTCTGGGGTTTGCTGGATCCATCCACCGCCCCACCCGCTTGCGATTTCTGAGCTCCTTGACACCTTTAACGAATATAAGGCCTTCCAACAGAGCCACCATGTGGATGGGACAGGTTCTGTTCTTGAGTGAGAAAGAGGAAATGAACTGCACTTGAAAAAATGGCACTTTTTTTGTGTGACAGTCAAATAACTTTAACTGTGCAACTGAAACTGTGCGTACTATTGCCTAATTTCGATGATAAATGACAACCATTGTCATTTTTCTTTTATCTGTGTTACTAAGAAGTTTCTATCCATCAGACGACCACAGAGATCATGCACACTCAGACATGTGGAGAAGTAGTGTTTCTTAGAATCATGTGGTTGTGTTAAAAAAAAACATATCTGTCACAGTTACCCGAGTTATTTTGTATGCATGAAAGCATACTGAGCCATTATGACATGTGAACTGATGGGTCTTAAGTCTTTATTTACTTTTTTTCGACCAGGGTCCATTGAGCATGAATGCTCTTTCCAGGCCTGCTCGCTCAGTTACAGATGTTCACACCTGGAAGCTGCCCAGTACAACCACTGAGTCACTGAGAAGCTCTACTGGAGCAAATTAGTCTGACATTAAGGGCGGCTTAACATTTTAATAGACCATAAGGCTTTCTCTGAAGAATTAAGGTGGTAGGATTTTACTGTCACCATCATGGAAATGTGAATGTATGCATGTCATATTTTCTTACAATGTCACAGCAGGTGTAGATTCCTCAACTGGGGATTAGTTGGACCCAGAGGGCAAAGACGACAGAGGAGTTCATGTTCAGCCAATTCCTCAAAAATATGCAGCTTTTACTTTGCTCGGCATCCCACCCTCCACGCAGGCTGCCTGCCATCAGAGACTGTTGCTGCTTTAGTTATGGGAAATATTTTAAACCGACGGAGAGCAAACTTGCTACAGATCACCGACTCTGTTATGTTTTCTCACATCCCGGCGCAGCTTTTTGATGTTGACCAGCAGATTAGCAGGTGGATGGTGTGAGTTGGGCCCAGTTCAACACACAGGGGGTAGAAACTTTAGATACCTGCAGGGGACAGACTGGAGGCAAACTAAATGAAGGTAAATGTGTGACTGAAGGGAGGAGACTAATATTTCGGTAAACACAAGCATTTTGCAAGATGCCCCTGGACCTGGAGCAGAATTCAGCTGAAAAAAGAGTGGAAAGTTACTGTACTCAGTCAATAAAGAATCTAAAATAAGACAGCAAATTGGCATTTTCACTCTTCTATTTTTTCTACTGAATGAACAAACAAGATATAACATGTTAATTAGAGGTGCTGGCAGGGGGATTTTGTTACCTTCAGGCAGAAACAGGCTTGCTTTTCCCAGTTTCCAGTTGTTGTACTAAACAAAGCTAAGAGGCTGTAGTTTAACATTTACATTACGAACATGGGAGTGGTATCAATCTGTCTGTTTAACTCTCAGAAAGGTACATAAGCATAACATGTACTCCACATGTTGAACTTTTCTTTGAAAATGTAATCCAAAACCCTAAACCTAAACTAGTGACAAAGCAATAATGTCACCTTTTCATAAAGGGTTTATACGTTATAACTAAGGCTCAGTAATGATTAACATCTATTAATGCTTTATTAATATAAATCATTTATAAGCCATTAATAAAAACACATTTTAGGTTTTGATGAACCCCTTTTGCTGTTAATTTTCTTCCTCATTAATAAAATAAAAATACATTTATAATAGTCTATCTCATCAATTCAGCTGATACAACACAGTCATTAATATGGGCCATGAGTTTCTCAGTTTATATTTATACATCAAACTATAAAAGATAGTAAGCCAATAATAAAAAACATTTTTTAGCTCTGTCTTTTTTTTTCTCCTTTGCATTTTGCCACTTCACCTTAACCATTAGACTACCAGGCCATAAATAATCAATTCTGCTGCTTTAAATGTAAAATAAGATATGCAGTTATAAATATGTTGTGGTCCAGATGCTCAGCAGGAGTTTTCCTGAAGGTCAGGTGTCAAATAATCCACTGGATTATCCTCTCTGATGAACTACAGAGCAGTTTGTTCTTTGAAATTTGTTTGAACTGATTCATACAGCACAAGTGAATTACTTATTAACCTTTACAATGATCATTAGAGAGTGGTACCCAGTAATCTTCTTTAGGACCAGATTAGACTTTACTCAGTTCTTAATGAAAATAGATGTTCATAGTGTTGTCAGTGTTCCAGATGGGAGTCTTTCCTGCTCAAACACGCTGTAAGGGGAGGAACAATGCGTGACTATGTTAGATTCCATTTGGGGTCAAGTTTACAGCAAAGCCGCTGCGTGAGAGTTTTCAGTATAGATGTCAGCTAAAAATCCTCCACACAGTCAACAAAGAGACTGTACAGAGTGCTGCAGGTATCAGGGACAACTTAACAATTAGTGAAAACATGACTTATTACTTGTATGTAACATAGAACATTGTAAACATTACACTAGGGAAAAAACAGGTGTGAATAATAAAATAAGTAATGGATGAATTTTCTTTAGCCACTTCAATTTCAGGGTCCTATTGTTACTGCTGGCTCGCTGTCTGGGCTCACTGGGACACTTGATAGGAGTCATTGTTAATGTTTTTAGTAACGTCTGCCACTTTTTAATGCAAGATTATTACTTTTTAGTGATGTTATTGCATGGTATTGCTACTTTTACTAGTTTTTACAGTGTTGCCAATATAGCTGTTCTTTAATACACATGCTTTTATTCTTAAAAAGGACAGGGTTCCTCGTGGGAGTAATCACAACAAAATACCAGAGATGTTTTTCCCTTTGACTGACAATTTGGGCACTTCTTGGATAAATACTGAGTCAATAAATTCCTCCATCCTTACATTTCTAATGAACTCCATACAGGCTGGCACATGTCTGCTGGAGGCACTTGTTGCAGTGAAATTTTAATGAGAGCATGTGGGCACCAGATGGCGCAGTTGGATTTACCACTGACAGAGTCTCAAGGTCACTGCAGCAGGCTGTCATCATCACACTGGAGCTCGTGCAGCGGCTCTAGATGCTGCTGCGCTCGCTGCACTGCGCACGCGCTGCTGCGTGAAACCCTCCCTGCGTTTCAATACCCTTACTGCCAAACTATTTAGTATGGCAGAAAAAGATTTAGTATGTCCCAATACAAAGTATGTAAAATGCAGTACGCCAAAAATACCAGGATGTCCTCCTACATCCGGCCGTATTTTGCAGTACGCAAGCCAGTATGCTTTTCTGGCTATTCTTACCCACAATCCTCAGCGTAGCTGCCGCTTCCTTACATCTTGACAGCTGGGTGACAGCTGAAAGAAGCCACAATGATGATGACAGTGCATTCAAGGGACTGATGACCACACATAGTAATAATAGCAATATATATTGTTTAAGTGAACAAAATAAATTTCACAGATAGCCACCAACAAAAAAAAAAGGAAAATATCAGTGGTAGAGAAATGCAAATGTAGGCTAATAAAATGAATATACTATGTTAGAATCCACAATGTATGCAGTTATAACTTTAAAGTTAAATGTTGTTAAGTAACAATAGCAGCCTCCATCTCTGTTGAGTTTGGCAAATGGCGATTTGTTTTATTTCCATGGTAACAGTTATATGAGAAAGAGGGTCAAAGTTCAGGGTGCAGTAATATGAAGAAGTAGTATGTCCTGATTGTGTGTATACCGCATGCAATAGTGCATACTTTGCAAGGGCAGCCATAGTACCTACTAAAAGTAAAAGGAAAAAGTATGTGATTCAGAACTCCCCCCCTGTAATGTCCTGTAATGGATGAGACATCAGAGGGGGAAACCCACTATGCACTCATGTTATGATTCATTACTGCAATGTCCACATGCATTACCTTCGAGTCACTCTTACTAGTACATAATTGTGCAAATATTCGTGCAAATGCAATAGTTCTACATTCTCACACTTTTCATACTAAAATACGCAGAAAACGCATGGTTATATTTAATCAAAAATGAAATTAAGGCAAAATAAGTTGTTGACAATAAATAAAATAAAAATAAAAATATATCATAAATGCATTATACATAACAAATTTACTCAGGTTTCAAAAGTTTAAATTGGGTTATATTTAGATCACCGCGTCTTTAGTTTCCCATTAATCACTTATTTGGTGACTTGCAGGTCAAAAGACGATATTAAAAACGGTAAACCGTTAAAAAAAAAAGTTTTTAAATGTATGCTATATGTAATCATCGTGTTCAATAAGCCTTTTTAGGACGGTATAGGCTATCTTATGTAACAGGTCTTCTATAGAGGCTACGTGTTGATATACAGCTATAAAAAAGTGCTTTTTTTCCCAACCAGTTTTACTCTAAATATGTAGACATTCTGCAAACCATCTCATCATCTATCTTGGTTTTTGATCTTGCAAGGAAAGCACACACCTCTCCATCGTCACATATTTTCTGTCAATATTAGCGATGGGAAAAGAAAAGTCAGTGCCAAAAAACGTGACCACAGGTGACATGTGACCAACAACGAACCACTGCATCGGAGATCTCTGCCTGCCGCTCTGCACGTACTCACAATGCGTCACCTTTCCGCATACTGCCTCTTTTCATCCCCACACGGAAAAATACATTACCCATAATTCACCTCAAACTAAAACATCCTTGTCCTCTACGTGTTTATATGTTCAGTGTCTACTAAAACTGATGCTTTTTCTACGATTTAAAATATCCGCATCCTCCTCATTATGGATGTGAAGTCCGTCTGTCTCCCGATGGTGAACGTGCATCCTTCCTCGCACTCGTCTGCCTCGTGAGTTCGTCCCAGCCAATAGCGTTGCTCCGTCGCGCCTTTACTTCCCGTTTCCATTCACTTATCATCGAGCCCGAAGCCTCACGAGCGCCTTCTCTGCCTGCCTGCACGAGAGAGACACAGCACCGTCCTTGCACACAGTTAGGCCGGAAAAAGGTAACTTTTATATCGCTATTTCTGCTTTTAAATGCGCATTTTGTGTCGAACAACAGCAACGAAGATTTGAAGAGCACATTCAAAGACAGTGTGTGTTAATATAAACAACTTTTCTCCTTTTTTTAAATGTGTACATGGTGTTCCGGTCACATCATAGACTTGTGCTCGTGTCAGCGGATAAATGTTTTATTAGAGTTGATTATAAACGCCAGTTAATTGTCGGTTTTGTGGCTGACGGGATGGAGTAGTTCGTTTGACCACCATCTATTTTTAAACCAGGCCGTCAGCTGGCGAGATGTCACTCCATTTAGAGCTGCAGGGTGTGTGGGAAAAGGGCGTCAAGTTGCAAGTCCAACTTCTGGCAGTCCCCTCCATGTGTTAAAGAACCACTATTAGTGTCTTTTTTTGTCCAAAGCTTTAAAATAAGTGAGGGTATGAGGGACAAGGCTGCACATGCTGGCTCAGGCAGTGAGCTAATGGACCAGTTGCTTGCAGCAGACATGGGGGTGTGTCCACCGACTGTAGGAAAATTACTGTTTGTGAAAGGAAAAAAGGCTTTAGTGTGTCTTTAGGTGTCTCTATGTGATGTAAGCCATTTATCTACTTAGCAGACTCCCAAAAGATACTTTTGAGAAGTCATTCCACTGAAGTCAATAGATTGTTAGTTTATTTATTACTGCAGTTTAAAGTTTTTCTTTTATTATCAATAATTATTATACTGATAATTAACACACACACACACAAGGCTTGCTGGCAGACCCTAATGTTGCCTAATTGAAACTACCATGCTACAAGCATATCCGGTATCAATCCTCAATTATTTATTTATCTGTGGGTGCCATTTTGTGCTCCCAGATTACCTCCCTGCTCTTTGCAATGATCTGGCAGCAAAAAGGAACAGAAATCTACTGCAGTGTGTATGAGAGACATCCATGACCAAAATATAACGTGGGTTCTGTATGTTAGGGCTGCCATTAACAATTATTTTCAGTAATGATGAATTTGTCAATTTCATTTTCCATGAATCAATCAATCACTTGGTGTATACAATGTCAGAAAATAGTGGGAAAACAACATTACATTTTTTTAAAAATAGCTTTCTTTGTAATGTTAAGCAGTCCAAAACTCAAAGATGTTTCATCTTTGATCTTAGTTAAAAAATGGCATGCAGATATGCAATCTCACAATTGCTGGAAGTTGGAGATTTGGGGCATTTTTAATTGAAAAATGATTTAAATGATTAATGGATTATTGCTGTCAGACAGTGTATTAATAGTCTTATTGTTTCATGTCTGCTTTGTTTGTGTTGTTGTTAGTGTTATAAATTCAGTGGAGGTGGGGAAGTTTAATGGGGGTTGGGGGTTATAAGCTGAAATTTCTCTGTCATAGGTATACGTGGTATACGCATCTCTTTGTCTCAATAGAAAACAACCTTACGAGGACACTGACTCGATAAAATACCCTAAACTTTGTTAAACTTTTAATTAAATCACTGACTATCTGATCAGAGAATAGCTAAACAAGATTACAAATCTGACCAGACATGAAATGCAAACTTGACAGTTTCCAATACTCTGCACCAGGGCCACATTTCCATCTGTATCAAAAATGTATTGAAGTTCAATACCTTGCTCCAGTAAACTGTAAAGTTTTTCCATTTAGAGGACTTTTAATTGATTCTGCTGTAGCTGCCCTCTAGTTAAACTTGTTTCCATTCATTCCTCTGTAGCAGCTAGTTCAATGAGTTTCACTAAAGTAGATGCTTTCTGTTAAAACAAGTTAAACTAGGATAGTAATGTAAATTAAACTATGGTAGCTTAGCAAGAAAAACTAGAGTGCAGCTATAGAAGAAATTATGGAAAGTCCATTAAATGGAAATACTTAACTGGGGCTTTAGTTTGATTTATTTAACTAGTTAAACTGTACTCGGAGTTCACTCGTGTATTCAGAGTGTGTAGATGAGAAAGTTGCGTGGATACAGGGCAAGTTAGATAAAATAAGTAAAAATCAATAGTACAGGCCAGACTGTCTGGCTTAAAACTCTCTCTGACCTCCACTACTGGAATTTGGAAAGATAACGAAGGCTCTGTGAGATTACACCACTAGTCAGGTTTTTAACCCATATCAGTGCTGTGCAACTCGGACAAAAATGGAGCCATATGTGAAATTTGCAAAGTCATTCACCTATTGTTACTCTGAGTGGCTTTTCACTACTGCTATCAGGACTTCCCTGTTTGACAGCAGTGCTCTCAGCTCAGTTTTGCAAGCGTTTTGCAATGTCGTTTTATAATCTGATATATTAAGTAAACTCAGAGGAATTGCAGAGATTTTTTTCTTGCTGCATAAGCCACACCTCTCTCTGAGTCATATATCTGCCATGCTGGCCTGCCTGCATCAGTTGGTGCAGGTGGTGCTCATGGCTGCTCGTATATATGTTTAACTAGAGAATCCCTTAGATGGTGTACTGCTCCAAACTCAAGCTATAAATTAGATTACATTTGGTCTCGCCTGCGATATTGAGCACTGAAATTATCGCCAACTCACTCTTTTAACTTGAAGCTTTAATTCAGTAAGTAACAGTGCTGTCGTCTGCGTGCGTGACCTGTGGAACGGCAACATACTGATGTCTCTTCTGTCATTTCATCTGCAGATCCAGAATCATGTCCATCCTGAAGATTCACGCTCGTGAGATTTTCGACTCCCGTGGAAACCCCACTGTGGAGGTTGATCTGTACACCAAGAAAGGTATCGTATGGCTAATGTATTTCATGTACTGTATATGTTCACAAATTGTGGTCAAGGGTGGCACAACTAGCTTCAAACTTTTCAACTGCTACACATTGTTTAACAGGTTATTCAAACTCATCCACATGTCTTTATTTCTCAGTATGTGCGATGCTGCAGTGAGATTATCACATTATGCGTCTTGCCCAATTATGTAGCTACTGGAAACTGGATTTGGATGGTCAAGCCAGCGTCTTACCCTACGCTGTTGCCCCTTGCTGTTGCCAGACTCAGGCCCAGAGTGGATCAGATCAGATGGTGGAAGTGTGAAAATAGCTCCTGTAATATCACACTGCCTCTACAGCACTCTGTTACTGTAATGGTTCCTTTTGAGAGCTCTTACAGTATGTACCTCTTGCAAAAACATATAAGTTAAGTTCAATCCTTGCAAGGTGGAGATGTCGAGTAAATTCAATCTTCAGTATGCTTCCCTCACCTAATTGTATGCTAGATTACACAATAAAGCTGT
This sequence comes from Plectropomus leopardus, assembly GCF_008729295.1. Taxonomy (NCBI): domain Eukaryota; kingdom Metazoa; phylum Chordata; class Actinopteri; order Perciformes; family Serranidae; genus Plectropomus; species Plectropomus leopardus. Next base: position 15,676,991 of record NC_056470.1, on the reverse strand, counting down.
AGAGCATAAAGCATCGAAACCCTGCAATGTCTGACATGTCTGCCTACAGTTGAGATCAATTAACTAATGGCTTGACTGTAATTGAAGTTTTTTGGCGAGGCGCTCTGCTCTGAGAGCTAAAACAAAGGAACAGCTCAACCCAATGAAATGTCCTGAGAATGTTAATGAAGCAACCTGAATGAGCACTGACATGGAAGTGAGTGGCTGCACTGCCCTGAATACAGTGGCTTTAAATCAGCTGTTCTCCTCTGCAGCCCTGTCGTCTTTTCACGAGTGTGGGATGTTTGCTAAGGGCTCCAGTTTACTGTAAATAGCACCCTCATTCTTTTTTTTTCAAGATTCCCTTTCAAGTCTGCCAGTCAGGCCTATTATGGCATCATTAACAGCACACACCAAAAAAGAGTACGCTGCTCCCAGAGCATGTCTGTCATAGTTACTGTAATGTGTTTTGCTGTGTTATGTAACCAGGTTGTCTCGCGGTCACAGTCATACTAGAAAACCTCCTGTTCTTGTTACAGTATCCCTAGTGATCTAGAGATACATTTACATCACTGCTACTGTTATGTGCTTTATTTTTTATTGCATTTGGGCCATGGATTTTATCCAGATAAAATGTTAATATGATGTGATAGCCTGATGGACTGTTGCCAGCATCCCCCAGCTGCAGCCAGGTGATGTCTTGATGCAGATGATTTGCTAAGCTCCTGTCCTAAGCCGTAAATCCCCTCAGACTCGCACCATCTCTGCCGGTTCACTGAGCAAACTGAATAGTTTCCTGCTCATCCCCAGTTCTTCCTCACTAGGTTGAATCCAAAATGGCCATCCTCTTCTGTACGGGGCGTGGCTTGGCATCCTTCCACAGATGCTTTGCACATGCTCGGTTGGCAGCCTGTCGTCCTCTGTTACATCACAGCCCTCTGCCGCACACCCAGGACAACTTCCTCCACACATGCTTTATTTCTCTCTGTGGTCAGGAAGAAAAAAAAGATGGACACTGGGACGGCCTTTAGCTGATTAGATGGCGATGGCGTCCCCTAGTGCTTTGTAGTTGCTGCTGCTTATTGAATATCAAGGAGCCCCTCCTGCACTTAATGCTCTATCAGACATGTTTATGTTTGCGGAGTCTGTGCTGTGTAAATATCACATAGCAATCACAAAGTTTACACAGTTAATGGCTAATAGGGAAAATTACATTTCGACATTAATCAAACTGCAGTCAGTCCTTTGCGTCTTGTCGGGCATGACACAGCACTTTAGGAAATGACTTTTACAAAATGTCCTCTGTGTCTCAAGGTCTTTTCAGAGCTGCAGTGCCCAGCGGAGCCTCCACAGGCGTCTACGAGGCTCTGGAGCTCCGTGACAAGGACCCAACACGTTACATGGGCAAAGGTGAGCCGTCTGTACTGATTCACTCTTAAATGTTTCTGTTTTCCTCATAGACTGTATATAAAGATGGACGATATGTCAGCTCCCCAAAAGTGAAGCCAAAACATCCAGGCCCTGTGGACTCTGAAGCCAATTTTCGTAGTGGCCGAACAGTGTAATTACACTGTCCCATGATGCCGTGTGGCCGAAACAAGAAATTAGTGGGTACATTTTTGTGAGTGTGATAACCCCTGTGAAATTACTCGTTTCATTTCCAAGATTTGATCCATTCGGTCCGATAACATTTGGAAAGTCTCGGAGAGCTGTAAATGCTTTATTCCCGTTCCAGTTAGTGGAGTGCCAAACCAGAAGTCAGCGGCTCAGCTGCTGTAAGTCTGTAGTACACATACTCTGTGGGCCGCACAGTATAGAAAGTAGTGCCGATAATCCCCGGATCATCTGGATAATTTCACATTCAGCAGTTGAACCATTTTGGCTTAATGCTCCACTGAGCACCCCCCGTAGGAATGAATGGGGCCTGGGGGCCTCATTTTAATAGATACAATATGAGACAAACTAAAAATTCAAAGTGCCTGGCAAATTAATTTATCCTAAAGATGGTTTCTGTCATTTTAGATAGTGTTTGTTTTTGGCTGGAATTAGTATTTGGTGCTATTAAAAGCAGGGTTGACGTCCTGATTGACAGTTATGTGTGCCAATTGGTGCACTCGTGACTAGTGGTGCTGCTCATAATTAGTTGGATTGGTAAATGGGCGGGACCTTGATACTGCTGAGATCAATACTGCGCAGACTCTGGATCCAAATGATGGCTCCAGAGCAAGATGACGACGGTCGTATCTAGGGTATTTTGGCTTCATTTTTGTACAGTGGGAGGAAGTGGAGATGCTTCATCCATCTTGATACACAGTGCACAGTTTTTCCTCTATTCTGCTGCTATTTTTCACGTCATTTCAACATGACTATATGTTCTGTTGTCTGTCCTCATCTCCTCCTACCTTCATTTCCGTTTCTTCCTCCTGTTAGGCGTCAAAAGAGCAGTTAAATATGTAAATGAATTCTTGGCCCCTGCATTGTGTAACCAGGTAAATATAGTGTGGCATAACAGGATGATTCTCTTACATATCCGTGTGCACAGCAGCATGAAGAATGGCTTTGCCGTTGAAAACTAACCTTGACGGGCACCAGCAGAAGTTCACAGACCTAAAAAGAAAATTCCTCAGAATTACTTACGCACCCACGTGAGATTGGACGAGGTGCTCTGTGGACATCTGCCTCGCCTGCTCTGCATGGTCTTCTGTCTGAATCAGTCATGGTCTGCTTGTTCCTTTGCAGGTGTCAAAAAAGCTGTTGAGAATATCAATACAGTAATTGCACCTGCACTGGTTTCCAAGGTAGGACCATTTATTGTTTGACTAATTTTACTGTGTACTAGTTTCAAGAGACTCATATCGATGGATCAGTCTCTTAAATTAGTTTTTGTTTATCTTAAAAATTCAGTTGAAAATGTTTACACAAAAATATTAATAACTTGGCAGCAGCACTGACAGTCTTATTATTAAACAAGTGGTAAGATATTGCATCAAACTGACACATTAATCTGTTGGTTGTTCTTCCCTGTTTTATTGAACTCATTGTTTTTTACCTTTGCATCTATGAAAATAATACATCTAAAGTATCTATAACCACTTTATTAGCAGAGCTCCAGTGATATAACTTTTGGATGCTGTGATTTTTTCTAACACGATTTCAGTGTGTTCTTCTGAACTAATGAGTCAGAATTAAACATATTTAATCTTTTATTTCTAAATGTACATTATAACTTGTCATGTCATGTCTTCTACAGAATGTGAGCGTACTGGAGCAGACCAAGATCGACCAGCTGATGCTTGACATGGATGGCACAGAAAACAAGTGTAAGATGCTACTTCACGTACTACAACTGAGTTTCATAACATAGTTGTTAACCAGCATTTGGTCACAACTTTCAATGATTGGTTAAAAAAAAAAAATTAAAAAGTAATGCCATGATTTACCACTTCACAAGAATTTACAAAAACATTTTTTTAAGGAAAATATTAAACAGCCCAAAAACAATAGGGTTTCAGCTCCTCGAAAAAGCATATGTTGTATTTATGCAACAGAAAAGTCAAATCAACTTCAGGATCATGCATTATTGATTTTTGACCAATTAGCCCAGAAAATGAAGAATATCGATATCAGAAGACAGTAATGTTTCATAAATGCAGTCTACACACAGTATACACAATATATTGAAATATCGTTGTCTACTCTCCCTCAGCTAAGTTTGGTGCTAATGCCATCCTGGGCGTCTCCCTGGCTGTGTGCAAGGCTGGTGCAGCAGAGAAGGGCGTTCCCCTCTACCGCCACATCGCTGACCTGGCTGGCAACCCTGAAGTCATCCTCCCTGTCCCTGTGAGCACAACACCGCAGTCACCTAATTAAGAGCTTATTGCTAATAGTCCTCCTGACAAACGTGTGCCTTTTAATGTTTGATCCAAAGAGTCGTAAATTCAGTCGAGATTCCATTAGGCTGAAAGCCGATCCTCTCTGCTTCCTCTCAGGCTTTCAATGTCATCAACGGCGGCTCCCATGCAGGCAACAAGCTGGCCATGCAGGAGTTCATGATCCTGCCTGTGGGAGCCAGCAACTTCAAGGAGGCCATGCGTATCGGTGCTGAAGTCTACCATAACCTAAAGAATGTCATCAAAGAGAAATACGGCAAGGATGCCACTAATGTAGGAGACGAGGGAGGCTTTGCCCCCAACATCCTGGAGAACAAGGAAGGTGAGAGGAAACATTAAACATTGGCTATGTAAATAGTTATTTTAGGACACTGCTGGGGGATTGTTTTTTTTTTTTTGAGGAAGAAGCTGATCATAGAAGCTGTTACTGTGTGCCTTGACTTGACCGATAGGAGTGTCTTGAAAGCATAACATTCTTAGACCTCTCAGGGAAGCACTTCACTTATCATGTCACTCCTAGGCTGACATATGGTTTCTAAATTAAGGCCGCAGCACTGCACCGTGCACACTGACTGCCAGCCTGTGACTCCAGTGTCAGGTCGAGGTGCTGATATGGCAAATGCCCCCACTGGAGCAGAGTCCTCAGTGGTGACTCATTTGTGAAAAGTGAATGTTTTGATTTTATTAGCAACATCTCTAGTCATGTTTTTAACGTAGCATGTTGTTTTTGTCTCAGCTCTGGAGCTGCTGAAGAATGCCATCGCCAAGGCCGGCTACACTGATAAGATTGTCATTGGCATGGATGTGGCTGCCTCCGAGTTCTACAAGGCTGGCAAGTACGACCTGGACTTCAAGTCTCCTGACGACCCCAGCCGCTACATCACCCCTGATCAGCTGGCTGACCTCTACAGGGGCTTTGTCAAAGATTACCCTGGTGGGTTTTTAACACAGAGCCTGAAAACTCATACTCCTTACTGCTCCCAATTATGCAGCATAGCAAAGATATTATTGAGATCCATTTAATATAACAAGAAAAGGCCACAGCTTGGAATTTACAGTTACTTGAAATATATTAATGTAATTGCAATACAGCCAGGTGTTTTTAAGTGGAAATTTGTCTCAACATACTTCTTAAAACAAACCATTGTGGTGCTATTAGGATGCCCAAGCCTCCAAATCATATTCCAGACATAAATGAACATGCTAGTTTGGTACAAACCTGACAAAAATCACATCATAATTTTTATTTATTTATTTATTTATTTTTTGAGAAAATGCAGTGAAAAATAATCATGATATGATATTTTTTAGCATGTCTTGCAGCCGCAACAAAGCATGGATGACAGACTCAAACACTGCATGCAAGGACATGTACAAAAATGTGGACCTGTACAGACATGAAGTATAGTATGTGTAGAAGCTTATGTGCACATGCCGCCTCTGTCTGCAAATGCAGTCTTTTGGTTCACCTTCACTAGTCTCATAAGCATTGTTTTCAGCAACACCCTGAAGAAAACCACTGTACATTAGTGTCAAAGTTAGCAGAGAGCCTGTGAACATAGTGGAGCATTTAGCAGCTTGTGTCTGCTGCCACCATGTGGTCAAAAACATTAGTTTTGGCATATTTCTGTAGATAGTGACTGTTCAGCAACGCTTTCATGTTGGACTTAAAATTGACTGTAATGTTATTATCACCTGCTTATCTTACAGTGGTGTCCATTGAGGACCCCTTTGACCAGGATGACTGGGAGGCGTGGTCCAAATTCACGGCCAGCACCAGCATCCAGGTGGTGGGTGATGACCTCACAGTCACCAACCCCAAACGCATCCAGAAGGGTGTGACTGACAAGGCCTGCAACTGCCTGCTGCTTAAAGTTAACCAGATTGGCTCCGTCACAGAGTCCCTGCAGGCGTAAGTGTCGACAACAGAGCAGTTGTGATCACACTTAAAATCCAAGAAAGTAAACAAGCTGGCTCATAGGGCTGAAATGTGTCTTGCTTTTAGCTGCCAGTTGGCCCAGAAGAACGGCTGGGGTGTGATGGTCAGCCATCGCTCTGGAGAGACAGAGGACACCTTCATCGCTGACTTGGTGGTCGGACTCTGCACTGGACAGGTGATACTTTCACATACCAGTCATTTTTTCATTCTTATTCTGGCAATTATCTGCTCTGTGTCACTAAAGGTGAGATTTTTAAAGGTCCCATATTGTAAAAAGTCAGATTTCCACAACATTTTTTAATATAAAGCATCTTAAGGGACTATACAAATACTGCAAAACTTTAAAACGTTCAATGCAAAGAGACATGCGCACTAAGTGAATTCAGAAATTGTGCTTTTAAAACAAGCCGTTGTAGCTAATGTGAATTTGTGATGTCACAAACACAATATAGACTGTTTAAGACTTGAAACATAAAATTTTAAATAGGTCCCTCTGTATTTCCTTTTGAAATACTTTGCAGTGTATGTGTATGACATCAGCTGGCAGGAATGGTGCAATAACGGTGCAGAGACGCAGAGAACATAGATGTGGCAGACTCAGAGCTGGTTAACAACCAGAGCAGAGTGGGCTTTTTTCAGGAGGGGGGCTTAAAGAAGCAGGCACTAAAATGAGCGTTTCAGACAGAGGGTGAACACAGGCACATTCAGGCAGAAATTGCGAGATGTAGAAACGCTCTAGTAGAAACCTGAAAATACAAGCATGGACCTCAAAATTAGCATAATATGGGGCCTTTAAAGCTGACTATTCAAACCGTACCACAGATGTAGCTTTAATATCAAAGATTGAGTCTTATATGTTGTTTAATTCCTCTCCCAGATCAAGACAGGTGCACCTTGCCGTTCTGAGCGCTTGGCCAAGTACAATCAGCTGCTCAGGTGAGTCCAGTCCAAAAATATATGCTTACTTCTTACGTCACATCTTTACAGTGACACTGACCTTTATCAACGGTATACGGAGCTCTCTCGGATCCTTAAAAAGTCTTGAAAGGCACTGAATTCATTGATTTTTTTTAAAAAAAGGCCTTAATTCGCATTAAAAATAGCTTTAATCTCTCTGTGAGAAGTCTAAATGCTAAGACATGGGGTGTAGGATATAATGAGTCCTTTTTCTGACATTGCATTGTAAAAATATAAAAAATAATTGGTAATGTCAATTTTTTAAAAATAATTTACCACATGCCAACTACATTAATGTCACACAGATCAGGATAGAGGAGCCAACTACACTCATATACATTTACCACATCAATCAGAACGAACAAGCTTTTTTCAAGGCAAACCAAGAAGATTTTCATTGTTTTCCATGTGAGCTCCAGAAAGATTTATTCATTTATTTTGGAAAATTTGAAGTAGATCATATTTTTAACATTAAAACTTGACAAAACCCTAAGAAAATGATGTTGGTTGATTTTTTTTTTCTTCTTCAGTCTTGGCAAAATTGGTCTCAAATTTAATTCCCAGTGAAATTTTGAAAAAATGTCATCTGTAGGAACTTTGAATGTAAGCTGTGTGTTCTTGCTGATTTTCTAAGGCTATCGATTGATAACAAACTGTCATCACTTTCTCAGGATCGAAGAGGAGCTCGGCGACAAAGCCCGTTTTGCCGGCCAGAATTTCAGGCACCCCATCTGAGCTGGTCTGCCTCCTCAGGGCTCCGTGTGTTCACTGCTCATAAATAATCCCCACACACATATACGCCACGCTAGGTTGCCTGCCTTGTCTGGAGAGAAGGTGGAAAGATAACTGCTGAAATCCAAGGTCCAAGTCTGTGGTCTGTGGCGTGGAGAAGCTACAGTACGTCCTAGTGCGACCACAGCTCAGCTCATCCTCAAACTATGCTTACGCTCCTGAATAGTGTTGGTCCCTATGTTTGTGTCCGTGTAAATGTGTGAGAGATTTTTGTTAAGCTTCTCGTGAGTTGTAGTGATTTTTTGGTCCTCTACAGAGTATTCGAGCTACTGTAAGTGTAGTCCGGCTCTGCCTCGAGCAGTGGTAACAGTACTGTATGTGCAATGTGTCCCATCTGACACGGTCTTGTGTTGCTGTAAGCGTTGGCAGGAAAATGTAATAAACAACATAGTTTGAAACGTTTTCGTAATTTCTTTTAATCTACTGTATTGTGCAAAAGACAGAGGCCACCTTAAACTTTGTTATCTTAGCAAGGTTATAATGATCATACATATTTATTTCTCAGTAGTCTCTTTACTAAAATACAACCAGAACATACAGGAAGTATGTATAAAACACAAATATTTCAGAATAAAACAACTTCAAGAGGCCAAACCTTTTAGTGTGACCTTCATTTTCACTTTTCTTGAACTCTCTTGGGCAGACAATATGAGATTTACAATACTAATCTGGTGTATTTACAACCGGGTTGCATTCAAGAGACGTCCAAAGCTCAGTGTGTATTGTTTGAGCTACCTTTTTGTTGTTACAATTCCACGTTTCACACTAAGAATTGACTTTAGTCTACAGAAGCCATTTTCTTCTGACTTTTCTGGTGTCTTAATGTCCTTAATCTTAATTTTCTTTGTATCTCAATAAAGACTGAGGAAAAAAATATATTTATACAGTATAGCCTCATTACAACTTTACTAATACAACAACTCTATGGTGGCCTAAGACTTTTGCACAGTACTGTACACTCTCAGGAGTGTACTGTGGGATAGAGCTTCAATTATACGTTTTACTTAAAATTCCCATATCAGTTCAAAGATACTGAAGTTAAACACATTTCTAATCACAAACCATAGCTGTCTTGCAGAGAAAATGAGAGTATCTTCAGGTCTGTTTGAGGCCTGTGATGTAATCTGAGTGCCACTGAGAGGCAGAAACATGAGCTCAGGGCTTGGGGGACGCCATTTCTGTCCCCCTGGGTAAAAGAATCCCGAAGCTCTCTGCAGGCTCTTTTTGTACTGAGCCTTGCCAAGATAAATGAGGGTCTATTCACCAGTGGTATGGTACCAGGGGGGATTGCCAGCTGGGCCTGTGCCACACCAATTCACTTTGTGTGAGCCCTGTCTGAACCTGCCTCCATTGTTTAGCCGTCACCAAGGAGATGTATTACAAATCACCGGTACAAAGAAACTACCTAGCGTATATAAGAGAGGCTATAAACATCCTGCAGCTATCATCTGCTGCAGATTTCCTTTAGCATCTTCACTCTTCAATAATGTTTGCACAGGAGGTTCAAAGAGTTAAGAGGGTAAATCTGGGTGACTAGTAAATTGATATCACAGCCTGGATTGCAGCCTATAGGCAGGGTTTCATTTCTTTTCCTTGAGACCTGTGCCATCTAGTGGCCACATCTATACACTACATTGACATGTTCCTTGTTGAAAAATAAAAGCCACCAAAATGCCATTAAAAGGTCCAGTGTGTGGGATTTAGGAAGAGATATTGGCTGACATGAAATATAATAAATATGCAATCTTTAGTGAAAAATCACCTGGAAAAAAAGAATCCTTGTGTTTTCGTTACCTTAGAATGACCCTCATATCTACATATGGAGCGACCCTTTTTTTTAAGAGATCACAATCATGTTACTACAGTAGCCCAGAATGGACAAACCAAAGACTAGCTCTAGATCTGGCCATTTGCATTTTCATGTCCGCCGCTGTAGTTAGATTTTTAACGTGAAACTGCTTTATTCAGTGTTTATACCAGTTTAAATCACTAGGGCAGATTATTTTAAAGAGGAATACATCTCTGCGGATAATTTGGCTCCAGGTGAAAACCTCCTGAATGTCTGGATATTAGGTTATCAGAGAAAAAAGATGAGCACACAAAAGCATGTGGTGGTAAGCAGCCTGTCTCACAGTTAAACAGTGTCAGAGAAATACTGACTTGTAAGATGAGACTTCTTTATTCAGTGTTTATACCTTTTTAAATCATAGGTCCATCAGTTTCAGAAAGCAGTAAACCTCTGTGGGTAACTCAGCTCCTGGTAAAAATCTACAGAACATCTGGATCAGAGGAAAGCTGAGTTCAGTTTAGCATTTTGTGTTGCAAGCTGCCTGTCTCCAGATTGCCAAGCAGCATCGAAGACACACTGATTTTTTAACGTGAAACTGCTTTAGTCTGTGTTTTTGTCATTTTAAATCATGTGGTCCGCTTGTTTTGGAGTAGAGGAGACTTCTGCGGATAATTCAGCTTCAGCCAAAAACCTCCAGAACAATGAACACTGAGGGAATTCTAACCGGGAGAAGTTTCAGCTGTTTACAATCTGCAATCCTCCGTGCTAGATGCTACTAAATACTAATAATAATCCTACACGTTGAATTTTTAAAGTTTATTTTATTGAGCTTCATAAAAAATACAGGTTCCTGTGATTAAACAATAGAAACGTAAAGCCCAAACTGATACTGATTTGGACTAGAGACAGTTACTGGTGCTGAAATGAGGCAGAAACGTGCCAAAGGAACAAGAGGTTGTAAACAAACCCATTTAAATGTAGTTAAACCATACACTCTGTCTTTACCTCCAACACAAACACTGACTAAATAAAATAATTCTGCAGCATTTATTATAATTTCTAATCCATGGGTAGATTATGAGACAATGGGCCCCTGGGCACAGATGTGGAAAGGGCCCCACCATCTCTCCTACACAGAAACAAGACACAGAGTATTTGTTGGTTTTACGTCTCTCTGTAGTTGTTATGCATCTTTTTGTAGGTTTGTGTCTCTTGGTGGTCATTTTGAGTCTTTTCCTTCTGAATATGTGTTAATTTCACATTTTGACATTTGACAGGTGAAGGCCAGGGGGCCCCCTGAGACTCTGGGCACCCAGACCTGTGCTCAGTAGGCCTTCATGATCCAATCACTATCTGCCTGTCAGTTGCTACATGATTATTTTATACAGGCTTAAACAGGGTTACTGCACTGGTCATGACGAATTCTATACTAATTATTTAAACGTGAACAGTTTTACATCAACAAACAGTTTAAAATAGAAAACAGCACCAAAATGCCAGTGAAGAGGATGACTGTTTCTGCTTTTATGAAACATGTGTTTGGATGATCAGTCATTGAATGAGGTTGCTGCTGCCTTTTCAGTTTTTTTTCAAATTCAAATTGTTTTATTGGCATGTTTGAACAATATTGCCACAGCATCAGGTATAATACAAGATGGATATATAAATACATAGGAATAAGAAATTGTCACTCACACACACTAAACACATGTGTTTTGTGTGTGTGTGTGACACACACACACACAAAAACACTTTTCATAAATCTTTTCATAAATCTTCAACTATTTTATTCTATTCTGTGTCGGCCCCATACATAAAACATAGGATATACGGTGTTTATCTTTAATAAAATGTATATTCAATGCTGTAATTAAAAAGCCAGATAGACAGATAGACAGATAGATAGATAGATAGACCACCTACTCTTCTATTCTAGTTTATTGTATTCCTCATTAAGGATTTCTACATTCTAAATATTGATTTGTTGGTTTGTTCTGTGATTTGTTTCCTTTATGCCCTATAATGTACCACATCTGTTCTATTGACATCATGTTAAATTCTGCAGCGCGCTCAAATCTCCTGAAAGAGATTCTATTCTATTGTGTTCTATTCTGCTGGCCTCAGTGACAGTCCAAATATAGTCTGGCAGTATCACAGGTTTATAAGGATGAAGATAGACCAAGTGTTGCTACAGAATAGACACCCCGAGGTCTCCCACACCTCCTCTCTCACTATTTTTCTCTCGCTCTGTATGTGTGTGTGTGTGTGTGTGTGTGTGTGTGTGTGTGTGTGTGTGTGTGTGTGTGTGTGTGGATGTTCCCAGTTTTGGCCAGTGGGTGACGATATTTTACCGGTTGAACTTTGAGAACCCCCCAACTGTTCTCACCCCAAGATGAAGAAGGATGCTGTCATGCTGAGTGCCCCTCACACACACTAGTCTGAGCATTCCGGCAACGATTACTCCCTCTTTATTCTCAAGTCCATCATTTATGACAGCATTATATCCACCGTGGTCCGCTCCGTTATAGCTACATAAGAGAAGATATACAGGTGGCACTGCAGCTGCCGTGCTACTCTGTGTAGTGGCGACACTTGGCTAACTAACGTTGGCTAATTGCCCCTGCTGCTGCTGCTGCTGCTGCTGCTATTGTTTGTTGTTGCAGTCTCTCATCAAACAAATCACAGATGTTGTAGATCAAGCTCTTTAAGGTAAGTGCTGTGAGCTTCAACCAGCCTTCTTCTTTGCTTTTGACTTTTATCAGCAAGCGAGCAAGAAATGACAAATATAAAGGAGCAGTTTGGGAACGTTGGGCTGTTAACGTACACCCTTGCTTGCTAGCTATTTGGCTAATTTGCCTATTAGCATCAGCTAGCTAGTTAGCTGATAGACTTGTTTGCCCCTTACTGTTGATGGTTACCATGGACTAACGTTAGCGGCTAGCGCCAGTGACTAGCACTGATTGGGAATGCCAGCTGGGAGCAGTGTAATGTCTGGTTACAAATAGCTCGTTGACACCGGTTAGCGCAGAGCACTTGCAACATCCACAACATGACTTCGTTTTATCAAACGTTTTGTGGTTTTAACGTGCACGTAACCTTGCAATACCTCACAACAAGCGTTTTCCCATTTTAAATCACCCAGTGTAGTAGCTCTGTTCCAGGGAGTAGCCTGAGCCCATTCAGCTATTGTCATTAGCTCAAGGTTAGCTGGCGAAGCTAACTTGCTGTCTTTGTGTGCTTGACTTGTGGTCAATTATTGTTACATAGCTTACAGTTTGTGATTATTTACGAGCCTGGTCATGGCTGGTTTTAAGCGAAGCTAACGCTGGATAAGGGCTCACTCGTGTTGGCTTTTGGAAACAAAGATGCAAGGCTTGTTAAAATCTTCATGGGAGACATTTGTCAACAAATAGAATCAGCAGAATTGGCATGAACACTTTTCACCTCTGGCAGGCTGGGTAATTCAAAACATTTGTAGTAGTGACTACACAAGGCACATGGATAGCGATATTTGCTGGGTTTATGCTGTTATCAGAGAGATGGATTTTTATGCACGAGTTTATGATGAATTGTAAGTTTGAAAATAGTAAACAAAAGACACTCTTTGGCTGCAGACATCCTGCATAATCAGTTCTTTAAATGAGATTCCAAAGGGTTTTTTTCGTCTTAATTTCTGTAATTTAAAAAGGCACAGCTAGTGATTTATATTTATTAAGTGCTTATGACTCACTCCTGACTAATTCTCAGCCTTACAGGCTACATAGCCCTTCACAATAGTGGTCTTCACCATAACTAATAAATATACACTGTGCACAATGATCAAAGACGCAGGAAACATTTGATTTGCTCCATAAATGCCAAGCTATTTTAAGTCCACTGAAAGAATGTAATTTAATGTTAACAACAAAGCCTGCATTTCTATACTTGTCAAAGTGCCACAACATTAAGCTGGGTGTGAGGAAATGTTTAATATATTATCTGATATCCTGACAGCATTGTGTTGTAAAGCATAGACATCCACACATTATTTTGGTTGACTGTAAGCAACCTCTCTCTACAGGGCTCCCACTGTCATGGAAAACCTGGAAAAGTCATGGAATTTTGTGTTATAAAATAAATTATAACGCAAAGTCACACGTAGTCACAATAATCAAGCAGGGATAACCACATAACATAATGGCAATTTTATTCTATATAAAGTAGTCGACATAATGTAGCTCTAATATGCATGCGACTCAGGGCTGCATGGTATATAGTTTCAGCATTGAAGCAGGTGTGATGTCAAGTTAGACAAATTGACTCAAATTATTTGCTGCTTGATACAAATGAAAAACTCACAGTACCAGCCAAGCCTTCATTTTTAAGACATGTTACTTGCATATGTGTCATAGTGTGGCAGCATTTGTTATGGAAATCAAGACTCTCCTGCGTGTGTGAGTGCAGAAAACCACTATAGCATGCTTTTCCAAATTTGAAATTTTATTATGGGTCCTTGAAAAGTCATGGAAAAGTCTTGAAATTGTGTCCATAAAATGCACGGGAACCCTGTCTCTATTCAGCTGACACTTGTTCAGGCCTCCTGGTAATGACATGACAGTGTAGAGAGAGGTCACTGAACTGGAAAACCTTCATACACATATTTACGTCTGTAGTGAGTGTTACACACTATAGTTGAGCAATAGAGGGTTACATAAGAAAACACACTTACACATGCATGCGCCCATACAGTTTTGAGAAGAATACTGCAGCAATGTTTTTACACAGTGAGTTAAAAATTAAAATTAAAAGGTTAACAGGTAATATTCATGTGTTGCTTTGAAAAAATACACCTGTTAAACCAAAACATATTCAGTATGCTTTAGATTTAACTATATCAAGTCATTGCAGATGTGACTTAAGCTGCACTGTCATACATGGGGTTCCCATGATCATGAAAAACCTGGAAAGTCATGGAATTTTACAGTCATGTCTTCCAGGCCAATGTTGTTGTGTGTAATGAAAATGTGACATTGATCATCTGTAAATAACCTTCCACACAACGTAACATAACAGCAAATGTATTTTCTGCAGCTGTCAACGTAACGTTGCTCTAATATGCGTAAATGTGTGATGCTTCATTTACCATCACATAGGTTTCTTCATTTTCTACCTGCGTTCATCTCTCCCTCTGTGTATGCAAGCTAGATGAAATTATGTTTCAGCCTGACATGTTTGAAAAACGCTGGGCACGTAGAAAAAAAGATGTTATGATGGTCCTTGACAAGTTATGGAAAGGTTTTGAAATTTTGTTCAAGAAAGTCAGTGGGAACCCTGCATACACCTTTTTCGCTCCATACATTGTGCGTATGGGACATGTGATGTTTTAGATGCTTCTCCTGCTGGCAGTAGCTTAGTGGTTGTGATTTCGATTTTCTTCAACTACCACTTAGGCTGTAAACTTGCAAGGTTAGGTCACAGACGTCTGCCATTATAGGCTATACGTTGATTACTACTTTAGCACAGCTCTGACAGAAAAGCACCTTAATGTTTAGTTTTTGTAGAAAGGGAATTTTACAGGTTTAGCCAAGAGTGTAATTTAGAATAACTTTAAACAGAACATTTGTGGTGTTTATGTATAAATGTGCAGATTCCTTTTTAAATCCACATTATCGGGTTAGCCCAGGGGTCAGAGGAGGTCAGGGTGTTTTATAGTGTTTCAATTTGAAAAGGGATCTCAAGAGCAGCAGTGGGTAAAATTACTTTGAGTCACATATCCAATGACACACCCCATCCGTCGAATGTTAATCTAGCTGGGTGGCTGTAGTAGCAGCGGCAGAGTAATGATAAGAGAAATGTAATAACCCAGCTATTTTCCTTTAATGACTAATGTGCGTTTGAGTAATGGCAGCCCTCTTTATGAGTAATATGTGGCAAATAGAAGGCCAGACAATGTTAAGGAAAATCCCTTTTCACTGCGCACTGACACCTCTTTGTGGGATGATTTGTCAATACACATGCTCGGGAATTCAGTGTTTACATGCTGCTCTCGAATGGCATCTTGCTGTTTTTCACCAAGATGCCGTCACTACTTCTTTCCCTCGCCATGAATTGTCATGAAAGATGATTCCCCGTAATAATACCTGGGTCTAGTCTCAGAGCTACTTCATGCTGTATACTGAGTGAGGCATGGTGTTCCACTGTGAGATGGTGCTATAACCTGTCATCGGTGTGGCAAGTCTGTATTTTAAAAGGGGCATTTTACTCTCAGCAAGGCTATTGTGTTTCAAATAAAGGTGATTAGGTGGATTTATTGTGACTTTTGCTCATATACGGTATGAAATTATGTTGGCAGGAGGGGACGGCAAGTGGTGAAATGTTTGCTCCAAAGATCCAACACAGGAAAGGATGTGTAATTGAGCATCTTTAGACATCAGATTTGTAATTAAGAAAGTGTGCCGCCTTGTGTTTATACTCTAACGGCTTTGCGTAGTTGCAGCAAAGAGGGTGCAATAGGGAGGCAAACTGATTTAGCTTTTTCCTGTACAGTGCTTGATATCAGTTTCATTGCAAGATATCTGGCTGTTACATAGAAAATTAATGCTCTGAACAAAGGAGCAATGTTCGCTCAAAGACCTCTTGATGGGCCATTCAAGTGCTGTATATTCATTAAAAATAACAATCTGTCAGCACTTACTGACAGCACGCACAACAAGCCAAGCTCTCTTTATTGTTCTCCGAAGATGTTTTTCAGTTCCCGTGCCAAGAGCTGGGTAATTGGCTGTAGCAAAGCCTTGCATGTGTTGTTTTAAGATATTGGACTGACACGCACAGGGCACACTGGCAGAAATGAGGCAAGCACACTTCTCCCCCTCCCCCCTCCTCCTCCTCCTCTTCCTGGCTTATCCTGGCAAGTCAGTGGAGGCAAGATGCTGGATGTGTTTTGTGTTCTCTGACATCTTCCCTTCACCTCTCATAAGAGGAGATCCAAGCATGCTGCATCATATCTCATCTTTGTTTGATTCAGGCCTAACTCTGCAGCTCCACAATTGTGCCAAGGAGATAGTATCGGCAAACGCTACCTCGTGTTAACAATTGTGAGCTGTCTTGCTGCATACTGCTGGTGGTATTTGATGTACGAGATGTGATCAAATCTGCTTTCTCTGTGAGCTCAGCCATGGTGAAGTCGGACTCACTTCATCCTGCAAACGCCGCCTGTGTCTTATTGGGCTGGCTTGGCATGGATTCACATCTTAACTGATCAGGCACATTGTGTTTTGTGTTGTTGCCAGCCACTTGGCAGGTCCTAGGTACAGCAAAAAATAAGTTTTCTCCATATTTGCCTTGTTCAGTTTTGTATGTGACTTTGGGGCTATGAGACTGCGAAGTGTTGCAACTCACCACATTTCAGCATTGTCTGTGATTTATGTACATGAGGGGTTGTACAATGGAGTGTGAGGAAACTGGAAATGGATGCTTGGCTAACATTTGCAGGAGTTGTGAAGCAACAGCAAACATAGGGCAATGAATACATAGTAGTGTTGTAGTTATGATGATACTGGTTGCACAGCAGATTTTTTTTTTTTTTTGTCTCCAATATCTGGGAGTCTTAAAACGCTGTGAGATTTCTCATGTATCTCACTAATTATTAGTTAAATCACACCCTAACATGCAGATGACAGCCTATTTCTTTCAGCATTAGCGCAAGATTGGCTAATAATAGCGCTTAGTCAATTACAGTGACAAAAAGCATGAATCGAAAGTGTTCAAAAATAACAGTCAGCCATTTGCCATCTCTGTAAAAGAGGAAAATGAAATGGTGTAGGATCAGCTGGCTGGCCCCTGAGGAGAGGGAGAGAAAGGGGGGAGAGAGATGAGGCGGAGGAGGAGGAGTGCTTTGCTGCTGTGTGTGTCAGTGCTGATTAGGTAAGAGATTGCCTCATGTAATGACACGGCATGGCGCTAGTGGTGCAGAAACACAAACAATGCATACCAGTGTTTTACTGCGCACACCCCCTGCAGCTGCCTGCCTGAAGATGTTTATATAGACATATACTCGCTCCCTAGAATATTTCAACATCTTTTTAGATGATGCCCCTTTTTTTTTTTTTCAGTGACATTTACGCTGTTCGGAAGCCAATAGCCCTTTTCTCTGTGTGCTCTTTTCCTCTCTAGCACAGATGAAAGATGGAGGTGATTAAAGGAAAGGGGCACAATAGGGTCTGTGCAGTTTTCTATCAGCGCTTATTTTGACTGTATTGACGGCAATATTTTTCAGCACAGATGTGTGTTGTTAAGTAGACTACATAACCTGACAAGCACTTCGCTCTGTTAGCTGAACCTTAAGCATAAAAGGGATCAAGTCATATTTTGTTCCTGCTGGTGAGAGTTAAGGTTTCCTTTGATGCATCAGACTGTTTATACACAGCAGTATTAACTGAGTTCTCATCCATTAGATTGGCTAATAGTAGACATACTTTAGTCTAATGCAGTGCTGCAGGGATGGCTGTTTATACTCACCTGGAAGTTTGGTGTTGCCCTGGTTCCCTCAGCAAAAAGCTAATGGGATTTTTCAGTTGGCTTCTAGATCATTGCAAAAAATAAGCAGTGTCAAAAAAAGTTTATGGTACCTACATGTTTTGTTCAGTGAGATAATCTTTACAAATAATTGCCACTTTTATGTTTTTTGATGTGTAACTACAATCACTAGAAGTAACAAGCATTATCATTAGGCTATAAACGAACTACACTGTGGTCACATGACTTCAGTACAATGAGGCTGTAAAGGTGTGTTTGGTGTGATGACTTTAAATGTCCCAGACAACCTCTGTAGTCTTATTTAGCCACTTGTAAGCAACCGTCCCTTTGTAATAGATTAAAAAATGCAGAAGTGGGGTAGTTAGTACTGGTGGGAATCACCAGAGGGGCCACGATACGATACTATTATGATTCTTAATTCACAATACAATATTACTGCAGTTTTTAATGTGTTATGTACTGGATATTGTGATAACATATACATGCATTTTATTACCTTTTTTAAACCGCTAAATATTTCTCCAAAGAAAAACTTTGTCTGTTCATCTCACTTCAATCAGTTTTACATTGCAGTTTTTTTACAGCAAATTGTATGTAGTGGATCCAAAAAATAGATTTTTATTATTGTAAAAGGCTACCATAAGTTTAATTTGTATTTGTTCAATTAATGATTTCTATAATAAAAAAAATGGCACTTGGCGTCCATGTATTGATACAATATTGCCACACAAAAATATTGTGATACTGTGCTGCGTCAATCCCCACCCCCTGGTTTTTGCAGTCTTTACAGTCAGTATTTATGGGCGCATGCATGTGTAAGTCTCTTAAGCTTGTTTTAAGCACAGGCCTTATTTCAGGCATCTGTCCAAAACTGACTTTAAGATGGGGAAACAGAAAGTGCAAAAATGCCAACACATTTCTGTGTTTTAGGACTAATTTCTGCAGCACTTCATAATGGGTGTAAGAAAATATCAATACACTTGATTATTGCTACCTTGTGTGATGCTATATCACTTCTCAAAAACACTGTGTCAGTTTTACTATTTTTTTAATACTTTAAATGCATAGCTCCATATCAAAGGTTCACATTGTACAGGAAAAAATGCACAGGAAGTGATCTATGGTGTTTCTTGACCGTGATTTAAATAAATAGTCAATTTGTTGTAATTATAAGGAGCCACTTTGATTAGCAAGTCTAAACGATACAGCTGATTTAATCGATTGTTTTATAGAGAGATCTGTCAATAACATCTGTCTATTGTCCAGATAAACATATGTCTTAATAAGAGTGGCTGTAGTTGCTCGTTGTGTCGTGTTTGAACAATATGAAGGGCATTGATTTTCAACACTGTGACACTGAGACAAATCATACATACATCTTTTTACAATGCTCTGGCTGTGCTCTGTGGCCTGGCCTCTGTGACTAATGCAGGTATTGCACTGATGTTGTGACTGCACTGCACATGAGGCACAGTTTGTTTGCAGGGCTGCAAAGCCCAGACCTGTGACTGATGTTTTAATGGAGAGGGAATGCAAGCCAGTGGTGAGCTTAGGGTTCATGCAGCCGTAAGGAAATGACCTTGGTGACATTGTGGCACTCTCCACTCCCCTGTTCAAGAGGTGCCTCTGGTAAACTGTGTCCTTGCTCACCCTTGCAGGTTAGGCGCACCTATTGAGCCCGCTGAGCCCTCAGTTTAGGCGCTGGGACTTACGGCTGGATCGACCGTAGGTTTAAGGATGGACATCTTGTCTCTGTGCGTACCCCAGTTGCAGCAGCCGGCACGGAGAAAATGAGTTCTGAGGATTGGGTTTAGATTTGCCACTGTAGCACTTCAACTCTGATACACTCTAGCTACCATCAGGGGAAGGCTGTCAGAGAGAGAGAGAGAAAGAGGGTGAGGGGGGGGAGAAAGAGAAAACAGCGAAGCACAGCAGTGCTATCTAATAGATCAATTTGTAATAAATCTGTTGCCTCAAGCTGTTGTTGTTCGCTTCTACTCAGTAAAAGGTGTCTGCGTTTCTCAGGCAAGAAAATGCTTGTCAGGCAGGGCATACAGAGCTATCAGTGAATGAGACGCGCCTAAAGCACAGTAAATCATTTTCTCTTTGCTCAGTTTACATAGGTCGAACACATCGCTCTCTTATCAGCACATTCCATTGGTCAAAAAGAGGGGTTATAACCAATCGATGGGGCTGAGCGCTGAAATGAGGAAGTAACGCTCCCCTCACATTAAATTTCCCCATTATTCAATATGAGCCATTAATCATGATGAAGGAGCTATTGATTAGGCTATCAGCCAAGGTTGGTCAATTTATTTGCCAAGAGTCATTCCACAATGTGCGTATCTGTTGAAGTAGTGCCGCTTCACAAAAAAGCAAGCGGCAGAATTGAAATGGCCCCATTATTATGACAACAGTTTGATCTTTAAGGTAACAAAAGAGCGGGCCTCTATAAGGACCACATGGGACCTCTCCTGCTCCTCCTCCACCAGCAGCCATATGGACCGTACTAATTGTGTTTTACGCCAACCATTTTCACCGATCCATTGGGGACTTGTGGAAGTGCTGTAGCTATAATGTCACCAGCAGTGGGCTGGCTCATGAAAGAAACATTAGTGAGCAAGATGAGAAGACAGGAAGGCAATGCACTGCAAGTCAACACAATTATTGATTTTATTCAAATGAAATCTGTGGTTCTCTGTTCTGAAACTGATGTTAGACGCCTTTTAAAGTATAATTTCTATTATTTCTTTTCCCGATTGTAGCTGTTGTCGGAGAGCAGGATTCAGTTCAGTGTCTCACATGCTTTTTGTCAAGTGGTAAACTCTCTAATTCTAGGCATAATGCCAACAAATAAAGATAAAGCTAAAAAGAGGACTTGCTCTTGTAATTCCATATATCTCCAAAGATGTTTTATCCTGTTAATTCACATGATGATTTTTCAAGGAGATAGCTTCTGATTCTGACCACATTAAGCCAGCTGTAATTGCTCCACAGAGAAATCGCCTATCATCCATTATGTTTCGTGACAACACAAATGCTGAGGTTTGAATGTAAATGTGACATTCACAGTATTTGCTGTGCCCTTCGGGCCAGCGATTGGTTGTAAAGCGTTTGAAGTGCTAAGTGTGACTGAGGCAAATCAGTGTGTGTTTTAACGTGTTTATAATATGCAATCACGAAAAGGGCACATCTATGGAAATTAGATCCTGTGAAGGAGAGGAGGGGCGCTGGAGTGGTGACGGTGGAGAGAGAGGGAGAGGAAAAAAAGGAGTGTGTGCGTGTGTGTGTGTGTGCGTTTCATTGTGTCCCCGCTAACAGTTTTCTTGTAATTATTGAAATTGATGTTTGCTGCGAAGCTGTAAATCTGCAAGATCTCTTGTTAATAAAGCGGCAGAGGCAGCCGAGCCGTTAGGCTGGGAAATAAAAGGCAATCAAGCCTCCAACATCCTGTCCCTCGCCCCAAAATGAAGCAGCAGAAATCCTAATTAACTGAGAGGATGAGCAGCTCTTACTCCAGCGCTCGGCTACTCGGTGCCAGAGCTAGCTGCTATACTCTAATGAAGACGCTCTGTTAGCCGCCTGCAACCTCTCTCTCTCTTTCTTTCTTTCTCTCTCTCTCCTTCCTTCCTTCCTTCCAGCCCTCTCTATCTGGCTTGCCTGAGGTATTTTCTCTTAGCTCCTCTCCTTCGCTGCCTCCTCCTTCCCTGTGAGTGAAGTTGTGGATGTGACTGTTGCACTGATGGAGTGAGGGGAGCTTTGTTGCCTGGAGGTGTCTGGGAGTCCTGCACAGGAAATCGGTGAGCTAGATGATGGCCTCTGTGATTCTTATTGCTGCTTATGTAAAAGGCTGTGAGAAGAGCGGGAGAGACAGCATTGATCTCCTCCCATTGATTTCATAGATCCTCTTTAAGATGACAATAAAGTTGTCTTTCTGTGTCATCTTCAAGTGCTCCTTTTCAAATCAGCGATGTGGCAAATTATTCCTGTCATCAGCCGCCCATATTCCAGCAGCATTGTGTGATCCTTTTGTGGAGTTGAAAGTCAGGTTAAATCTTGCTTTGCACAGCTGATATTTGTTTGTCTTTGCAGCAGCGCCACATGTCTTTGAACATGTCTTTCAGTAATAAGTTGGTTATGTATTACTGTGCTTTGTTTTGACCGAAACCCTTCAGGGGTGTTATGGGACAGTATTGGATATTTTACAGTTTAACAAACTCTGATACAGTAAAAAAATGCTCAATTTATAGTCTGGGTGTAGTTTGAGATGTCCTAAAGTCAAATATTTATGGTCATTGTCAGGTATTGTGGAGTAATGAGTTTTATTTTGATAGTGCTTTGATTTCAAGATAGAAATTTTTGACTTGAATATTTCTAAATTTCTGCAAATAAAATGCTTGATTTTTGTGTCTGTATATAGCCAGAAATGTCCTCAAATGTCAGGAATGTTCTTTTTCTTATTTTTTATTTCCAGCAACCCAACAAATCGAATTATAAAGACAATTTTCTCATAGTTTAGTGGAATTTACTTTTTACTTTTACTTTTGTCAAAAATAAAAATTGATCACCCTATTGTATTAATGACTCCTTTAAAATTTCACACTTCACAAATCATCCAGAGGGCCCGATGGACCCTTTGGTGGGCTAGTCCTGGCCTGTGGGCCGTATGTTTGACACCCCCGCTTCAGAGTTTACAGCCCTGCTCAACAGCTTTAATAGAAAATAAGATACGCTCTGTGTAGTGAACACTGTGCCATAAGCCACATCTTTGTTGTTGTGAAGGAGTGAGTGATGATTGATTGTTTGAAACCTGAGCTTGCCTCAGCTCTCCCAGCCAGCTGCTCCTCACTATTTACCTGTAAACTTGTCCTCTCTGCTTTTGCTTTGTCTGTATAAGGCCGCAGAGCTCTTTCTCTGTCGCCTCTCCCCCCTCTTTGTTGTACCAAGCAGCCCAAAGGCCTCCAGGGATGAACAGACAAATAGAAGACAGCGAGAGGTGAGGCTCGGTCCCCCTGTTCTCCCATCTATCTCTCTCCCTTGCGAGCACTCTGCCAGACAAGTTTCCAGGCACTCAAAAGCAGCAAATCGACTCACTGTAGGAATCACTGTCACTTAGCCGAGCTGGGGCATAGCAGCGCACTAGGAGGCCAAATCCTCCTCCTCCTCATCTCCCCATTTCACCGCCTTCTCAAATGAAGAAAATGCTATTTGGCATGGCATTGCTGAGGCCCGGTTCTCTGTATAGATGAGCTTATTCCAGTCTGGCTCCCCAAAAGCTTTTTTCTTCCTTTTTTGCCTCTTCAGTTATACATTAGTGGGGTGCTTCTGATGACGACTTGATTAAGTGCTTGTGGAAGGGTCTAGTGAGCAGTGTTCCATCTTGATTTGCTCTGGTTAAATTTAAACAACACGACTGGCAGGCGAGATGGTGCCTGAATCTCTCATCAGGGTTGGAGATGTTTTGTTTTGTGCACAGATTTCATGATTGTGATTGAGCGCGAGGAGAACACTGTCAGAGTTTCAGTCTCCTCCTTTTATTCTTGGCACAAAGCAAACGATCTGCTCGGCACAAAGCCAGCACGAGCTCGCTGCAAAACCCAAATGTAGTAAGCAGCAGAGCAAGGTGGCGTGTGGCTTTCGTAGCACGCTCCCGCACATGCACGTAGATGCATGCACAAGCACACAGACACATGCACTGGGTGTAATGAAAGCCAAAAAATTCTCCTGACAGCGGGAGTTTAAATTTCACTCCTCAGTGCGACAGCTTTGTCACAGAGAAGAGATTCACCACCACCTCTGGCAGCCCTCAGAGACCTTTCCTTGGAGAACCAGCAGTCCTCCTTTTCTTCTCCTTGTTTCCCTCTGTATTTAGCACTCAGCCTTTTCCTCTAATCAACGACAGCCTTGTGAAAATCTCTACATAAAACAATGCACAATGCTGCTTTATTTCTTTTTTTCCTCTTTCCCTCTGCCTGACTCTTCCCCAGAGTTTTTTTTTGTCTTGCCTGTGCAGCTGTTGCTGTGAAGAGGATGACAACAGGCAGAGAAAACTAAAAGGACACGTCGTCTTTACCCCCACCCCCCTTTTCTTTTCTCTTTTCGCTTCCCTGTAAGAAGCTGCTTACATTACACAGGGCTCGTCCACCTTGTATTTGCTGTAGCAGAGAGATAAAGATGATGAAAGTGAGAAATACGTGTGACGTTCTTTGGGAATTTGGCTTAGGAACGCGGGTGTACGTGTGGGTGTATGGCGGGGAGGAGGGAGGTCATATGAGTGGATTTTCTTTTATAGATTTGTGCACATTTTGTTCAAAGTACGAAAGCTCGGGGGGGGGCAGGAATAGACATGTTTTAATTGTTTGTGACATGTGAAATGAGAAACAATAATGTGTGACTAGTGGGCCCAGGAGATTACAATCTGGTCAGCCGCTTAAAGGAGTGTCAGAGAGATGCATTACCACATCTTTGTCTCCCTTTCTGCCCCCCTGAGCCATAAACCACTCACGAGCATTTAGCCAGCAGTGATTTCTCCTCTGTTCACCTCCTCGCCCTGTTCTTGATCCTGTGGAGCTGCTGGTGGAAAACCTCCCAGGCTCCTTCAATGAATCCTCTTTAGTGTGTGTATGTGCGTGTGTGTGTGTGTCTGCGCTCGCAGCCCTGGTTCTCTGCAAATCTCTGCAGCACCACCTGATTTGACTTGGTAATGGGGCATTGATGAGTCTTGGGGGAAATCGGGAAAAGGAGCACAAAACCATACAGCGAAAAGCTACTACTGTGAGGCGGCAGTAAAGACAGCGTCGGGTTTCTCAATAGCAATTGACAAAAAGAGAGGGCGAGGTAAAAATGGAGGACTGTTGGAGATATAGCTGTCATCTGTTGATGCCTACGGCCGCCCGCTCTTCCTGCAGCGGGAGAAGGAAAAAAAAAAAAGCGTAGAGGTGGAGATGGGCTTCAGCACCCAGGCTTCGACTCCATTTGTATTTTTACTCCAGTGCACTGAAAAAGCGGCTACTCTCTCCAGGACAGCAGATTATTTACATCTTTAGCAGAGCTCATTGCTCACAGAATATTGAGTTCAGTGTGGAGGACATAAAAGGTAGCCAAGCCAGGAGTAGTGGGGGAGATAAAAGCAGGATCGCTTAAGCACTCAGTGTTATTTGAGGCACATTTCTGCTGCTGTTGATGTAGCCACTAGCCTAATAATTCATCTTGCCTAGTTTTTATCACTCAGTGCACGCCCACGCTCATGCACACACACACACACACGCACGCCCACACATAGTAACTACTCACAAACACAAATTCCCCTCACCGGTGAGGGTAGGCCCCCACTAATATAAAACAAGCGATTCAAAGATGAAATGCTCATCATTCTGCTGCCTCACCATGGCCATCCAACAGATGAGTAGTGCTGCGAACAAAAAGCAGGGGCTGCCTGCGCCCAGCTCCCTCACAGGGGCATCTTGTCTGTGTTATCACTCCAGCTAGTGCTGCAATTAATATTAATGTGCTTTAAAGCACGCTCCAGCAGCCCTGCTTCCCTCTCTCTCTCTCTCTCTCTCTCTCCCTCTCTCTTCGCTTTGTGTGTGTGTGTGTGTGTGTTTGTGACTCAGGAGGAAGAGAGCAATAAAGCCAGCAGGGGATAAGAATCTAGGCAGGATATGACAGTCCTCATGTCAGCTGTCTTAGAGCTGGAGGGATATGTGGATAAAGACAAGGGATGAAACTGAATCCCAACCAGCCAGACAGGCAGGTAGCGCGGCGTGTAGGTAAAGACTTGCAGCGCTCGCAGCAGCGGCTGGGCTGGGGGCTGTGCGCAGCCTGTTTATTTAGTCATGTTGTAATAATGCTTGACCTTTTCTTTCAAGTCCACAGCCTGACCTTTAGCACCTTACTCCTCAGCAAATCAGTGTGTGTGTGTGTGTATGTGTGTGTATGTGTGTGTATGTGTGTGTGTGTGTGTGTCTCGCACAAACACATGCACATGCAGAGAGGGAAACGAGCACCTCCTTTGCAGAGAGCTTCATGGTCTGCCAACTCCAGGAGTGGATTGTTCCAAATTAGTATGCATTAGGTGGTTAGTGCAAAGCATTTAATTATGCGAGATGGCACTAAACTGTCTATGTTATGATTAGCCCAACACGTTACAACCTTAATCTCCTGATTTTTTCGCTTCTCGCTTCCTGTGGGTGAGGAGGTTTCTCTAGGGTGGAGGGGGGGGGTGTTGTTAGGCTGGTGAAGGAGGCTGATGTGAGGAGGTGGGGGTGTGGGGGGGTAGATATGCTCCCATATTCCCATTAGATGTTACAAGTATCTCTGCAGCCAGTGTTTCTATATAGAAGGATTTTGATATTTTCTTGTCTCCCCTCCTTCACTCCCCCCTCTGTCTGCGTGCCCCCAGATACTTTGTCAGACGATATTGAATCAAGTCGCTTCCTTTTATGTGTATATGTGCACGTCCCCGCCTCTCTGTTTTCACTGAGCCGCTTTTCAGGGATAGACAAGGCTTTTTAATCTTGGGCAGCAGGAAGCGGTGGCAGAAGCAGCCGGGGCAGAGTCAGAGCGAGCCAGGCAGCCATCCAGCCAGCCAGCCAGGCAGTCAGTCGCTGCAGTGGAGCCCCAGCAGCTCCCCGGAGGAGCCTATTATACAGGAGAGATATCAAACCATGAATCATTTACGCCAGTCCTCCCCTCCCCTCCCTTCTCCTACCCTCGCACGAAGCCTTGACGCCCGGCCGGCCGCCTGCTTGCCGCTGTCTGCATCTTTAATGAATGATTATTGCATTTCATAAACATGGACTACAGTAATTAAAGTGTTATTGATCCTTTCTATGTTGGTTCTGAGGTGGACAAAAAATGTTTTTTTTTTGTTACCCCTCCTCTTCACACATCTTTTTTTGTGTGTGTGTAGAAAAAGTCCCTCTAGGAAAAGCAGACGGTGATTTATTTAGCCTGACGGTGTGAATTTTTTTTCCCCCCCCTCCTGTTTAGGCATTTCAAGAATAGCCTTCATTTAGGGAGGAGGGTGCTAATACAACAGGGTGGGGTTTTTTGGGTCGCTCTCATTGTGCAGTGTGTCGCAAGGAGTGTTGATGTTTTGTGTTTTGCGTAAAAAGTGTAGGGACACGGGGGTTAATGTGCTGGAAAAGAGTGATTTAGGTCAGTGGTCGTGTCTGCATCTGTCACTCTGACAAGCTGCCGCTTTAGAAGGCTGCGCTGCGTTGAATAAAGGAGAGAGTGAGAGACAAGTGGGGAGAGAGCTGGCTCTTTCAAATGGAGGAAAAAAAGGAAAAACCTGACTTGACTGTGATTTGTGCTCTCAGCGACAGGGACCGTGTTACAAGCAGGCGTTTGATATAAACCTAATCAGTTTCACCTCTTTATTGAGGATCAAGACTGTTAAATCCTCTGCAAATAAGTGCGCGTCTTCCTTGCCTTCCTCCATCTGTTTTTCCTTCTCTCCCACCCTCCTCAGCTCTCCCTGCTGTCATTTCTCCTGGTCATTTCTCCTTCTCTCTTCCCACTTTCACTGCGCTTGTCTTTCTCGCTCTCTCAACACCCCCCCACCCCCCACCCCCCTCTTTCTTCGTCCACCCTCTCCTCCTGTTTCAATCAGGAGTGCACTTCGGTTTCTGTGTAAATATCACAATCACTGATGAGGAAAAAGTGCTGGCATCTCCACAAGGGGATTAGAGGAGCCATTTTGTGTATCAGTTATTAATGTGTCCATCTCTCTGTCTTTTTTTTTTTTTTTTTGCTACATCCCCCTTCCCTCCCCCCCTGAGCTGTATGGTGTTGTTTTCTGTCAGGGAGGCAAACATAAATCTTTTTGGCAGCACTTTATCTCCATAGTAGTTTGAAGAGTTAGCACTAAAAATTTCACTGTTGTAATAAATGTCAGCACTCCGATGGATTTCTTACCTGTAAGGATTTGTCAGTGTTACACTTCGATTGGATATATGGTTAATTATTTGTTATTCACAGCTGTTGTTTTTCCTTCTCTCCGCAATAACATCATCATAAAAACAATGTTGTCTTTAGGCTTCACATTGATCCAGCCATTAAAAGTCTGCGATGGCCTGTTTGGACTAGCCGGGGCCGATTGGTAGTCCTCTCTCTCTCTGCCCCTATGGCTCGCTCCTTTTGTTAGTGAGCCACATGGCTCTCTGCAGGGCTTAGTCTAATCAGTGCTAAATATTCAGCAGTAGCCCATAGCCTAATCAGCCAGAACATAATCATTGTCAACCAATTGCATTCCTCTTGACCTCCCAGATGGAGGTAAACTGCACAGCCCTCTCCATAGCGCCGCCTCAATTACTGCAGCTGTAATGGTGATAAAGAAGACCAGGGGCTCAAATGAAAATGGCTGATTGATGTGGACACACATGGCTTATAATTGGATTATAAGGAAGGACGTT
Organism: Plectropomus leopardus; assembly: GCF_008729295.1. Lineage (NCBI taxonomy): Eukaryota > Metazoa > Chordata > Actinopteri > Perciformes > Serranidae > Plectropomus > Plectropomus leopardus. The sequence continues at coordinate 15,648,713 of NC_056470.1, read as the reverse complement.
AATGGTGTGAGGGGCGTCATGGCGGAGCGGGATCCCAAACACTGCCCAGGTATTTAGTGATTTAGCCCTCCTGCCTCCTCATCTAATGCAGTTGTGCATCACAACAGTATCCTCAGGGGGCTTGGCACCTAAAGCACAACCCTCTTGTCTCACCCCCCCTCTGCATGTCAAGGATGTGTGTGTGTGTGTGTGTGTGTGTGTGTGTGTGTGTGTGTAGAAGTAAAATGCTTATGTGAGCTGCCAGTAACTGGCTCTCTTATGGTAGTGACAGCTGTGGGGTCAGAACAAAAAGCTGTCTATTTCCAAAGCAGCAGCCCTCCTCATCCTCTTGTCCAACACACACACGCACGCACGCACGCACACACACACACACACACACACACACACACACACACACACACACACACACACACACATGCACATACAATGAGTCAGTAGGAGAATTTGGGAAGATGAAATATGTCTGTTCTACAGTAGCTGCATTGCTGAACAAGGCTGTGACTAAAGCTTATTTTCATAAGCAATTATCTTATTAATCTTATATATTATGTTTTCCTAATTTAGTCCCTATAACCTTCCCTTCACAACACACCACAGCTTAAAGTCGGGCTTTCACAATCCGCATTTTCACTCTACGATTATCGCGGCCAAAAGAGATCACGATAACAATACTAACCTGACATCTGAACATATGCGCGAGGAAAGATTTTCACTGAGGGATGCTGCACTGTACAGTATGTGCATGCGCTAACACAGGAGCTACAGGAAAGCTGCTCAGATGTACTTAACATCGGTGGCTCCATCAGCTGTTGGACACAATTTCGCTCTGGATTATTAGCTCCTGTTGCAGGAAAATGTCTCCCTAAGTTTAGCTGACCCCTCAAGTGTGGCCTGATGTGACGACGATATCAGATCAAATAGAGAAGAAATTTTTTAATTCGCACATTTTAAACACATATTTATTCATAGATTTGCCGACAGGCACTTTATCATATGCTGTTCAGTATTACTACAAATGTTCAGATAGGTCATTAGCTATTGTAAAATACCCAACTACCTTCTGGATATGTTGTTCCACACCTTGTCAATAGGGGGTGCTGCAGCGCCCACATCCCCACTCCTATTTATCTACTGGAAATTTGAAGTAATGACAATCTTGCCGGTCAAATTCATCCTTAACTTTTTTATTATTTGGTAGTTTTGTCTCTTGTTTTTGGCAAATGGACACATTTAATACAAGTGTAAAGCGATGGAGACAAAGTGTGTAACCATTAAGTGTATAAAATAGTACAAAAAGAGCAATTACACCTAATGCATAGTGAAAAGGAAACCAGGGGGTGTTGGGGGAGGAAGACAAACAGAGAACGTTAAGAAATGGAAATGATTTAATAGGTGCTAGAATTTTTACACATTATCATTTCTCTATTATTAAGACAATATTAATATTTCACTTTGAAATATCTTAATTATCATCAATCCCGACACCCCGAGCTCAGAGTGATGTATTTCAGTGTGTCATTTGTCTAACCACCATTTAAAGCAAAAAGAAAAGTTTTTAATTTACAATGAAATGAAAACAGCAAATCCTCTCATTTGAGAAGCCATAACTTGTAATGTTTTTATTTGATTAATGGATCATATGATTTAAGCTATTATAAAGCAGTTATTTCTGTAGATGAGTAATTGATTTATCAACAGAAGGAGGAGCTGGTCAGCTGTGTTGCTGGGGGTTGGAGGTTCAGCGCTCCACTTGTTGTCAGGCTGCTCTTCATTTATTTCTGTTTATCCTAATGGAGAGCGTTGAGAGAGGGATATAATTAATTGACCCTGGCAGCTCAGAGGGGCTGTGGTCGAGTCGGGGAGCAGGTGCTGACTGTGCTGCCCACCGTCTCTTTCAGTGGTCCTCATCTCAGTGTGCATATCTCTGCCGAGTGCCCATCGCTCCCCGCTGACCGATTGGCTCTTGCTAAGTGCAATGATGCTGGATGCCTGAGCCTGCGTGAGCGGCATAATACCAACTAATGCCTGAAGGAGTGCTCTCCCCATTTCTATCTTGCTTCTCCCCCTCAGCTGCTGCTTAGCCAAGCCTGGCCAGTGCCGAGCAGAGCTGAGTGCCTCCTTTTCTACTCTCACTCTGCTCTGCCTGGCAGTTTATTAAAGGGAATACTAGCTTTTTCCTTGTGCCCGGGCGTTTGATTTTCGACAGCAGCAGAAGCTGTCATGGCAGATAAAAGGCAGCGGGCCCCAGAATTACGGCGCACACAGCATCTGTATTTACTGCGTCATTCTCGCTGCCTCTGACAAGGGAGGAGGAGGAGAGGAGGAGAAAATGGAGGACAGGCTGCTGCATTCATGTGTCTTTACATTGACATGTCTCATCAGGGAAAGAGGTGGACAGACAGTCTACAGTGAAGCCATCAATCAGCCCTTTTCAATAGGCCTGTCCAGCACACTGTAGTACTTACACGTACAAACTGACAAAAGAAGGCATTATTGCTACTGTTGACATATTTTTATAAACCCCTCTTTCAGTTGGCTTTGTCAGATGGAGTAAAATAGTAGGGTGATTTTAGTGTGATGGCTTAAAATGTCAAGAGAGCATTTTTATTTTTTCACTGAGACGATGTTGATTGATATCATCGTTGGTGAACAAACATAAAAATGACAAAATCATCCTATGTTTATAGATTTGTGGTAAGATGTGCTTTCGAGCTGCAACAATTTATCGAATAATCCACAAGTAGATTGACAGAGGAACTATTTTGTTCATTGAATTAGTGTTTTAGTATTTTTTAAGCAAAAAAGTCAAACATTTACTGGTTTCATGCTTTTTAATTAAGCAAAAAATGTAAACATTTACTGGTTTCATGCTTTTTAATTAAGCAAAAAATGTAAACATTTACTGGTTTCATGCTTTTTAAAGAAGCATTATCTGCTGGAAAGATGGTCTCTTCCTAAATCTAAGCTGTCAATGCAGTAGAAAGATGCAAATACTACTACATGACTAGAGAAAGCAAAAGAAAAATAGCTGTGGCAATCACTTTTGCTCAAGATGTAAAAAACCTACAACTACCAGAATGCTCTGCACCTATAAGACCAATAAATACTGGTGACAAATAATACTGGTAGTTGATGTAATGCAGACTTGTCAGTTTGACACAGTGGCAGCCCGCTGGTAACAAATGATCTCGTATTACAGATAAGCAGTAAACTAAAACATGTAAAATAGACATAGTAACGGAATATGGTTTATATTCAATCACTGCTGCTTAGTTTACTGTTTGACCTCAGTTTTTTCAGCTGTTGTCTTAACTATGCAGAAAACAGTATGGTACCCTGTGTGCAAACTCTCACAATTACAGCTAAACAGGGTACTAAATTGTGTTTCTGAAAACATTTTAGACAAGAAATAGGTGGCACAGTTAAAGAATCTTCATGTAGGTTTGTTCAGCACTGGCTAGTTTTATCGTTTGACTGGATTTTGATCTGATTTTGATAGAGAGAGAGCGAGAGGAGGCGTCAGTCTCTTGGTCCATTTCTTCACTCTTCGTGTCTGTTGTGGCAGGAAATATAAAAATGCAGGACAACATGTAGTTTGAGTAATAGCTAAAGAGGCAACGAAAGTCTGCTGAAGGACGCATTTTACATCATTCTTTGACACACACGACCCACATTGTTTTGATACAGAGCTGGTTGAAAATCATCAAAGTGTCTCCTCCTTTAAATGTAAGAATTTGATGCTGTTTTTTGTCATACATGATAATAAACTGAACAGCTTTAGATTTTTGGATTTTTGGATATTTGGACAGATGAAACATACCATCTGAAGACGTCACCGTAGACTCAGGGCATGCTTCACTCATTTCTGACATTTTATTGACAGAGCGATTAATCGAGAAAATAATAGTCAGATTAATCGCTGATAAAACTAATCGTTGGTTGCAGCCCTACTCCCATCTTGTGTGTAATTGATTCCTCAGATGTTTGCCACTTCTAGTTAATTAGATAATTGGTTAAAATGATTTATTTTGATTTCTAAAAAGTGCTTCCTCTCTAAGCCTCGCCTTGAAAACAACTTAACAGAGAGATCCATTTTCCTGGCAGTATCCCTCACTGTGGCTGTGGGGTCATGCTAATTTTTCATCGGCATCATTTCATTGAGCTTTAATTAACACAACAAGGATTCGGTGTCCTCCAGTGTCATCCACTCAGACAGCTAATACAAACTCATTAGCCTAACTCCCAGCAACTCTGAAACAAAATGTTATTACACTGTTTACTGTTTTGGTATATATTAGAATTGATTATGCTGATGTATTCATCCACATAAATTAAGGTTTTCAGATCATATCCTGTAGGCCATTTCATCTGCTCGGTATCAGAGGTCTGAAATAAGCCTTTATTAAATACAGTGCTGTACAATCCTGGTTTGCTTAATCTGCTTCAGCAGCGTTTCAAGCAACCAGCTGTCTGTCTTCTTCATGCGTCTCGATGCTGTAGCCTGTGGTGACAGCAAGACTAATGTATTCACGGTGCCGCCACGGTGAGAGGCATTACTTTACCTTTGCTTAATTGAGGGGAAACTCCCCTGACACCTGCTTAGCGCAGCGCTAGGCTAGCAAAGCAGCCAAACTCAACCCTAGGAGCCGAGGCCACTGAACCCTGACTAAGAAATAACACAACCCAGGACCACCCAGGGACTGCCGAGGGGAGAAATGATTTAATAATGTTGATGAGGTATTACACCAACCCCTTCGTCCACTGTCTCCCCCTCTCTCCGCTCATTACTTCTTACCTGAGGAGGCAGATGGCTCTGACTCTGTGCCTGAAGGTGTATTTAGATGGGGCTGCTAAAAATTTCACACCCTAAAGACAGACAAGTAAAAGAAGTGAAGGAAGAAGAAGCAAAGAGGGGAGCAGGACGGGTAAAAAAAATCAGTGCAGAGGGTTTGACATGGATTGTGGAGGAAGGTTAGGGAGTGTAGTCAAGGGCAGTCAGGGCAGGCTTGTAATTGGCTGACACCAGAATATAGCAGTGGATTTGTGTGTGTGTGTGTGTGTGTGTGTCTCTCCCTCTCTGTGCAGTCAGACAGTATCTGAATACTGTAAAGCCAAATATATCGCTCCAGCCAGACTTCTTTCAGGGTGTTGATATGCTGCCATCACCTTGCACTAAACCAAGTGTTGATCTCAACTACAACAGACATAGTGTACTATTTTCTTCAGGCTCCGACGCCAAACTCCCCCAACCTCTGCAGCAATACGAGCAAGGTCCCATCTGAGACTCAGTGTGACAGCTCGACTGAGCTCCTGCCTCGTTTTTTAATTGTCCCGTGCCCCAGGGGCTGCTGGGAGCTAGCTGGGCGGGGCTGAACATTTTCTCCAGGGGGGTGAGGAGAGGTGGGTGACAAGGCGCTCGCAGTGTCAGGTGCAGGTGTGGAGAAAAGAGATGGAGAGGTTGCTGACAAGCTAACCGTGGGGAGCCAAGTAGTGGGAAGCCACTCACTCGGATGGGAGAGGAGAGAGAGCTTTATATAAGAGGAAAGCACACGGGAGGCATCCATCACCCTGCTCCAGCACCACTGCACTCACTGATACATATTATTCAGCTGTTATCAGTAGGTCTATTAACAGACACCACTGCTGGAAATTTATGCAAAGAGCACAATGTGGCCTTGGTGGTACAACAGTACCAGATTTTTTCTGTGCACTGCCACTGATAGAAGTCTTTTTGTTCAGAGAGGATTTTGTTGTTGCGGGACTTGTAGAGTGCGTCGCCCCAACTGTCTATTGGACAAAACATCTTCAATCCTGATCACCTTTTAAATCATAAGGGTCTGTCTGATAATAAATTATTTTGGTAATTCTGAAGCAAAAACGCTTGATTCCTAATCTAAATGTGAGATTTTGTTCTTTTCCTTGTCTCCCCATATACATGTTTTCCCCCCTTTTTATATCACTCTGCCTCCTCTGTAAATTCAGAGGTTTTTGCAGGTCCCTGAACGCAGCACAGGAAAAACTCATATGCAGTAAGATTCAAGGTGTGGATAATTAATGAGTTTGGTTAGAGCTGATCAGATTGATGAATGAGAGGAGAAGCAGAGTAAATGAATGCAAACTTTTAGACCCAGCACAATGAACGGTTAAGTTTCACTCTCACTGCTCCTGGTGCTCTGCTGCTCCGTCGCTTACAGCCACAGTCTATGGTAACAACAGTACGCTCGGTGCTCTGAGAGTGTGGTGCAATGAATAACTGCGCAGTGTATATATAGTCCAATAGAAAATCTACTTGTAGCAGCAGATGTTTTAATTGTTGCAGCCCACCACAAACAAATGAATGTTAGGAAACCCCGGGCTGCGATCGGAATCACATACAAGCGTAGGGCCTACTACATACTCAGTCTATATGGCCAGACCCAAATTTTCCACAGGTGACAATGGTTGTGCATTGCAAGGCCAGTTGTCCAGTAAGCTCACATCTCATTCTTGCTAATGTAGCTCACATCCACCATTCTCGCATACACAGAATTTACATGCAGTGTGACTCACTATATACTCAATTTTACCTCATGCTTAGTATGAATAGTATGTATAGTGTGATTTCAAACACAGCCTATGTCGCCTCAGACTCCAGGAAATGTGAATTTTTACATTTTTCGAACAAAGAACTGATTAATTGAGAAAATAATCAGCCGCTGAATTGACAATGAAAATGTTGCAGCCCTGATTTCAATTGTGTTTTCAACTACATTTGCACTGCCTGCAGCAATCTCACAGCTGACCTTATTCTGCTTATGTATTTTTATGCTACTTTATGTGGGCTACTAATTTCCATTTACATGCTACCCGGCATATTAGCCCAATTAATATCTTTAGACGCCTCCTCCACATTATGTTGCAACATCAGTTTCCCTTCAGTGTTCAGCCTCATATCTCTCCGTCATGTTGCTTCTGTTTTATAGCCTTTGAACAGATCCTGGAATAACACTGTGCTTTGTACTATTCATCCTGCAGCTACATGAAGGCTGAGTCAGACGGCTGAGCATTTGGATTTCTGCAAAATATTGTCAAAGCTCTGATTGTGATTCATCACTCCATTAAGGTGTACACACATCTTAAATGCTGTTGTGTAAAGCAATTGGAATGCATGTCTTAATGTGATTATGCTTTCTCTGAATATGAAGGTGTTCAGGTTAGGGTAATTGGAAAAGTGTGTTTACATGGTGATTTATAATTCATTGTCTGAGTTGGGTAAATTATTGAAAAACTGCGGCCCTTGTGAGCTTAGTCATCGAGCCGTTGAGTCTTTTTTAGTGAAACGTCTGAACAATAGCAGAGCTGTTCGGGGCTGTTGAAGTGAAATGTTGTGCAGTCGAGAGGAAGCAGCAGCATGCTTTTGGGTCTTGCTCTTCCTGTGTTGTTGGCACAGGGACGTCATCCAGCCAGTCACACTGGGGTCAGAGGCTCTGAAAATAGCCCTAAGGGGATTCGGGCTGCACTGATAGCATACCTGCTGTTACGCTGAGATGTTATCCAACTGCAGGCCTGTTCCGGCCCTTTCCCAGCTGCTTTGGATTGTTCTGCAATACCTCACGCAAAGATGGAGTGGGGCCATTACACCTCTGGCTCTGTAGCACTCCCTGCAAACACACACATGCTTACTTACACCTGCACAGACATGCATGCACGTACCTGCAGCCATACGCTGCATCAGTGTTCACATATGTTTGTCTTTGCATCAGATCATCACACACACATATGCGACCACACACACATCAAACCAGATTACTCTGTCACTACAAAAAGCTTCGTAGCGGCAGCACAGGCAGGTTGGCTTTTCACAAAGGGTCAGAGTTGACTGCAAATTACAGCTGGTGGCTGACCAAGGCCGGTGATGGATCTCAATGCGCTCTGTGTTTACCCACACACCTGCACCCCCACGGATGGGAGAGACGGCAAGCACAGCCGAGAGCACACAGCCATTTTGTAACACCTCAAGGAACTCTCCCTCCTCTCCCTGTATGAGGAATAGATGAGGTGGTGCCATTAAGTGAATTTGCTGTTATTTCCCCAGGCTCTTAGCTGAAGATGTCAAACCTCAGCCAGCGAGGCAGCCAAGGATGACTGCCGACTCAAGCAGAGGCAAACACTCACACACACACACAAACAAACACACACACACACACACACACATGCACAACACTCTCTGCTACGCAAATGATCAGCTTTCATGCTTCTGTGTAATTTATCAAATTGCTTGGGCATGTGATGAATGGGCCCAGATCTCAAAAGGAAAAAAAGACATTTAGTTTGCATTAGGTCGCTGTTATGCCCATGTAACAGCTTAGAATTTAATTACAGTAAATGGTAAACATCGTATTCACATTTTCTGAAACAATAATTCAGTAGGTCTAATTGCTTTGTAGTTTCAGACTTACACTTGAGCGATTAGTACACGAGTGGAATCGGCTTGTTAGACAAAAAAAATGTTCAATCCTATTACTTATACTACAGACTACTATGTTCTCTTAGCGTGTGGAATGAAGTAGGCTTAATGCTCTCTACGTTTTCTCACAAATGCCCGCACTCACACATCCTTACTGTAGAAGAGGCTGGTTCTCTCCTGGTGATTTGTCACAGTTCCCCATTGTATTACACACCACCTCTCCTTCACACTCCAAATCCCTCCTCACCCCCCTTTTCTTTCTCTCCCTCCCCTCCCTCGCTCCCTAAATCATTTCTTTACATGTGTGTGGGTGCCCCCTCTCGCTGTGATTCTGATACTTCATAACGGCAGGAGGAAATTGAGCTGACCTTGAGGCTGCCGAGCTCCTTTATAATGCTGATGTATGGGGCTGTGGGCGCAGGCAGCCAGTAAGTGAGAGGCATGTTTTTATTTGCCGGGGAGCAGGGCCCAGTGTCAGGACACATAACAGGGTTAATTTCTCGCCCACTCGAGCTAGCTAGTGTGCTAGGAAGCTTAGTGTCAAGCATTCAAGTCCACTAGGTTGATTTACCTGCATTAGCCTTTGTATAGTGGAATACGTTGCATCATGCTGCAGATCGAGTTAACCCTGTGGATAGATTGTCCTCACTTAAATGTGATTTAGGTGGTGTTGCTGCATTGGAAAAAGTGTTGCTGTTGCCAAGTCCCCTATCTCAAAGTTGGACTAATTCAGACAGTATTGTTTTGCCCAGTTTGCATATTTTTTTCAAAATGAACAGTCTTTTTGACAACCTTACATCATCCCACCTGTCATTGATGGCAGTATTTGTTCAGCGTGCTTGGCCCACTTTCTTCTCTTCAGCAGCTCTCTGCTCATCAGCACAATCAGCTACCTCCTAATACAATCAGCCTGCTCTCAAATTACAGTCCTGATTGAGACCAAGTCGGTCGGAGGAAACAACAGGAGCGGGTATGATTCAACGCTGTCCAGGAGGTGGACGCGACAAATTAATATCTTTAAAATATAATGCAGTTCAATGCAATAGCCCTGCAATAAATGGCACCTTTGTCATGCTTGGAAAATTCATTTTATGAGAGAGGTGTTGATTCAACTCAACTATACTACCAATTAATTTTCTAATGAATTAATTGTTCAATTGTAAATTGGGAGAAATGACCATGAGCAAGTTCCCAGAGCCCACAGGGACAATTGTCTTGCTTTGTGTTTGATCAACAGTCCAAAATCCAAACTTTTTCATTATACTGTCATAACAGAGTCAGAAAACCAGAAAGTCCTTGCAACTGAGAAGCTAAAACATTTTTGCTATAAATCCATTAAAAAATGAACGCAGATACGTTTTCTGTCTATTAACTAATTGCTTAATTGACTATTTGTTGCAGGTCTAAAATAAACATTAGGCCTTACAAAGTTTAATATTCCTTACCAGGCCTACTCTTTAGTCATACCCACACATTAAAATGTCAACATAAATTGTCACTGATTGCATAAATCAGAAAATTATTCAGGAATCAAATCTCACATCATGCTGCTAAAGAAATGAGGAAATGTTTGAAAATGTTACGTGCTATTTAAATGTTTCTGCTGATACAAACTCAAACTAACTCGCAAGTCCTCAACCTTGGCCGTATGCTTCAAGATTAAAAACATCTGACATCGCACCATGTCCTATAATTGTAATTTTGATTTACTATGATACTTTTCCTTCTTCCACACAAGGATGAATAGTCTTTTAATGCTTAACCATGTATGTTGAACAAAACCAATTTTCCTTTGCACCATGTGCAAGTTAAAACACATTTTCCCAACTTGCAGGCTTGTTGCTGGTTACATGTTTTTTTTAAATTAAACCACTTTGATATTGTGGTGGCATGACTTTCACAGTGACAAAGCGACAACAGAAATGACATTTGTTTTCACTTCGTCAGGATTGTTAAATAGTCATTTTAGCCCTAATTTGGAACTTTGTGTGTAATAGTAGTGGCTGTGGTTGACATTAAGAAGAGCCCAGGAAGCTCATCAGCCCTGCCAATTCGGCTCACTTCTCATATGGCACAGATCCACTTGCATAACCCCATGTCTGGATGCTGCACTCTGAAAACAGGCAGGGACCCAATTCATTCACAGCCTCTCCAGCAACACATTGACTGTGTGCAAAATATGTTTTAGCAGCTTAACAGCGGCAGACTAATCAATTGATCCAGATTTTGCCGTCCATTGATCTTGGCACACCCTGGTTCCAAACTATTACAGTCTATGTATGATAATGATATCATTAGCAGCCCATTGCTGATCTATTAGGGCAGGGGAAACGCTAGTAAAAACCACCCGAACCATGCATAGAAACATTTGCACTGCCAAATGCTTGGGCGAATGGTCCAAATCTGCTTTGCAAATGCCTCCCTGTCACTCTCCCTCCTTCCCCACCTCACCACAGTAACAGTAGCGTGGCAGAGAGGCGGGTGAGCCTGCTGGTGCTGCTGACTGGCATTCTGTGTGTTGATGAATGTGCCGGCCTGACGGCTCAATGTGCTTACCTAACAGGAGCTGCTCTTCTGTCACACCGACTTTCTCAGTCTCTCTCTCTCGCTCACCTCACTCATGTCTTTTTTCGGAGGTAGTAAGAAGAGCGTTCCACTTGGTTAGACACTGCAGCCTCCACACTGTTTCTCAAAGGTTAATGGAGCTGCCTCACAACGCACACTAATCACCAGGTAATCGCTTTCGTTTGGTTTGATAGGTAGCTACGGTCAGCTATGATGACCAGAGCAGCCCTTTTGGGGAGAGAGAGTCAGGTCGCCAAATATGGTTGTGAAGTTTGGACTCAATTCCTTGTAGTGGTGTGTTGTCTTCCACTTAGACACCCGTTTTGGAATCATTGCTTATATCCTAACACACTCGCCACCCTGCCTCTTAGAGTGGAAATAGTGAAGATGCAGCACATGCTTTCTTTGGTTTCTCCGTGTTGTGCTGTGGAGGTGTTTGAAGTGGTTAGCTTGAGCCTGGTGTTAAAATAGTGGCTTTTCTGATGAGCATGTGCCGGACAGCCAGAGACACTGACAGACTGAGAAGCCGACTAAAGTCATGAAAGCGAAGCAGTTGTCTTTGATGTCAGCCAGCTTCCAAACGGACATGGTGGTCGGAGGGGATTGAGGTTTCAGTGCGGGATTTGGGGATTGTTGTGTCAGAAGGGTCTCAGAGGGGCTGAGGTTGTGTGTGTATGTGTATATGTGTGTGTGTGTGTGTGTGTGTGTGTGTGTGTGTGAGAGAGAGAGAGAGAGAGAGAGAGAGAGAGAGAGAGAGAGAGAGAGAACTGTGCATGTTCACATACTTAGACAGAGACCAGACAGTTAAAGAAGGAAAGTCCAGATTGTCTTTGTCATCATCCTCATCATCCCGTGGTTCGGTGGCCTGCAAGGGCAAATGCATTCAAAATATTTCCATTAGGAGAAACATGCTGCATCTTCAGAAATTATGCCAGTTCAAAGACACAAAAGAAAATCCAAAACTAACACAACAGAAACATTCTGGATATGACAAAATGTGCTGCAGAAAGCCAAAACAAGAACATTAACAGCAAACATGCTACAAATACAGGCACGATGGAAAGCACACAAACCTCCAAAATAAAATAAAAAAAAAAAACAAAAAACAATGTTGCATATCCAGTCAACACAACAGGAGTTCGGCAGGTTAGCCTCATGCTAACACTAGCTATATAAATCTATTGCTCTTTTAAAATATTGTAAAAGACTAAGGCCAAAATGTATTTTTCTGTGCCAAAAACACACTCCCTCATCTGGTCTCTTTTTCAAGTTTGCTGTCACTTTGCTGCAGCAACTCCTTATCTTATCCATTGATTTGTTTTGATCAGCTCTGACCAGATCAGCAGATCAACCATCCAACCCCCTACTCAAACTGCTGCTGAGGAAAAAAAATAACTCATGGAGAGCTCCACCTGCGCTGCATTCACAGACTCGCAGAAAGGTCCGAATTTAGAGTGCGCACAGAATGATAAAAAGGAACATACACAAGACAAAAAAAAACAGGAAGTTGAACTTAACCCTGGACCCTTGAGCACATTTCTGTTGCATTTGTTTTGGGGGTTTGTGTGTTTTTATTTACTTTGCATTATTTCTGTATTTGCAGCATGTTGCTGTTAAAATTTGTTTTTGCTTTCTGTGTCACATTTTTTTAATTTGCAGCACATTTTCGTTGTTGTATTTGTTTGGGATTTTTATGTTTGAATTGGCATTATTGCTGAAGCTACAGCACGTTTTCTCCTAATGCGAATGTTTTGCAGCGAGTTCACCCTTGTTGACCACCGTATCACGGTGCTCACATATAATATCCCTCTACTTGCAGAGCATGGAAGTGATCCTGCTCTCACATGAGCACACATACTGGAATATAGGAGTGGACATTTCTAGGCCTGTTGAGCTTGTTTTAGTTGCTCTATTGTGAGAGAGACTGGATGGATGGGCAGTTAGTTAAAGGAATGATGTTGCATGCCTCGTGCTATTTGGATACAGCCTCAAGGCCGAGATATGAGCAGAATAAGATGAAGATGGGCTAGTCACAGAATGATTTTTTTTTTATATAAAAACTGGGAGACAGATGAGTCTTTGATTATGTGTGTGTGTGTGTGTGTGTGTGTGTGTGTGCTTGATGGCCACATTGTCTGTCCCTGTGGAAATTCCAGAGTTACTGAAGGGATTGTGAAATCAATGTGAGCTATTCATACACAGATCTAATCCTCAGATTTACTGCCATTTAATCTGTGGTTATGGCAGCGCTCTGATGGCTCTAATGCTGTCAAACAGATGTCCCTGCTCAGCCACCCAGGTTAGGCTGCACCTGGTGACACCATGGAGCACATTGGCACTAGGTGGCCCACTGTGCATTTCATCTTCTCCTCAGGTGGTGACTGTTGTATAAAAACATGCATTATAGTGCCACGATGCAGCTAAAAGAATATCGAGCCAAATGTTGACATCAAACATCTAGAACCCCCCTCCCCCCAAATCCTCTTTGGTGAGTTTGATCGTGGCGTAAATTTAAATGTTATGTGCTTATCGGGAGTGATGTTGTTGTGTGCATTTGTGCTATTTTTGACAGCTTGCTCTGCTCGCTGTGCCGTTGTACAGTGCTGAGATTGCACGGACAGAAATACTTGGATTTTATTCACTGCACACCTGGTGTTATTTTCAAATTCAAAAAGGGAACACACCATTTCACTTCAAAATGCAGGCTGAATTCAGGAGGCGTATTGCATCAGAGGCAGCGAACGAATAATAACAAACAGTATCATTTTTGTACATCTGGTAAATATCATGGGATGCCTTGTTTTGTTCTAGCTTTGACGTGGAGAAATAATTGGTTAAGAAACCAGCCACAACATCCTTTCAAGAAAAATAGCTCAGACAAACTCCTACATGTATTCATCATACTGTGCCCTACATATTCATCAGTCGCTCATTATTTTGTCTTGTCTGTAGGGTGTCCTGTCCTTAATCTGCTCCTCCGCAAATTACTACGTACCATATATTATTCTTAACCAAAATGTATCACTTAAATTATTCTAATCATTAATTTGGGTTTGCAACAAACCAAAAAAGGGGCAAAAAAAAAAATTGAATCACATGAACAGAAAAGGACACAACTCCACACTACACTATTTCTACAAAATTTTTAAAGGTCCAATGTGCACGATTTAGGAGGACTTAGTGGTATACGGTGAGGATTCAGAAATTGAACTAACTATGGTGGCCAATTTAAAACTCTAGAAGGCAAATGGCCGTATGTAGAGCCAGTGTCGGGTTTGTCCGTTCTGGGCTACTGCGGAAACATGACGGTTCAACGTGGAGATTTGCGTAGATGAGGACCCGCTCCAAATGTATATATACACAACTCATTCAAGGTAACAAAAGTATTTATTTTAAGGTGATTATACACTCTCGGTGGTCTCACTCTAATTGCCTATTTTTGTAAGTGACAGAGAGTTTTAGGCACAGTGGAGAGGTTTAGCTTCACTTTTAATCAGCCTGACCTTCTTCTGCACGTCTTTGCATCTACTGAGCTATAAATAACCCATGAATGTTTTAATACAGCTCTTAATTAACAGTCCAGCTCCATTTAGACTGTGGCAGGACAAATTAGACTATGGCGGCCCGCCATGGTCTAAATGCACAACATTTTTGCTGACACTAGACTTCAACAAAAGCCACAAACTGTGTTCTTATTAACTTGCTGTGACTGTTAATTCGCCACTTCTTCACCGTCTCTCTCCCTCTGTGCCGCTGCCTGCATATCCGCAGCATCAAAGAGAGGCATGAAAGTCAAGAGCACTCACTCTGCAGCAAAATCTGGGGATCAAAAAGTCCCCAGAAGAGCACTGCACAGGATAAGCTCGACTTGAAGCTATCTCGGAGGGTCTCCGACTTTCAAGGGGCAGCCCTACAAATTTAGTTCCATTATTTTTTGTTGGAAAACGTACAAACCATTTGGGAGAACAGCCTGAAAGAAAACATACTTATGTCTTTCCATTTTTGCCACTATGTCCCCCTGAATCCCACACAGTGGACGTTTAATCACTGAGTTGTTATTTAAAAATGTTTCTTAAAATCTAGATCTCCACTCAACAATTTATTCACATTGTTACATATGGTACATAACTGCAGGCACACGCACATGCATGCAGGACAGAAATGCACACTTGTACACATCCCCAGTCTGTACAGTATTAAAATGCTTGCATTGAAATGTAGCAGATTGATAGCGTGCGTGTGCGTGTGTGTGTGTGTGTGTGTTGCGTTTCTGGGTGTTAAAGAGAGTAAATGCAGGGAATCTCTCGGTGTGCGGATGCTGAATGTGAAATGTCAATGTTATTGAACAGGTGCTGCGAGGCAGAGCTGTGATGTTTTTATTTCCAAGCTCTTGTCAAGCAAGGCAGAGAAGAGAGGGCTCATGGGATAATGGGGGAGGTTCAGGGGTGGGGGGACTGTGAGTGTGTGTGTGTGTGTGTGTGTGTGTGTAGCAGTGTGTGTAGCAGGTATGAGTGTCTAGATCTGTGTGTATCCAGAGAGGTTTATTGTGAAGAGGGAAATGAATACTGGCTTAAAATAAATGCTCACAATCTTCTCGTAGAAAATGTTAACTGCACTGTGAGGGGTATTTTTTTTTTTTTTTTTTAGTGGCTACACTCACCATGTGTTCAACATGATGCCAAATATGGCTGCCGTCTTCACCCATGCATACACCTCTACTGTCAAGCTGTTATCACCTCGTTTGTTCCATTTGCACATCATTTATGTTTTTCCCCCCCTTGTCCTCTGTGTGCGTCTGTTCTTCCCCTTCAGTTTTTCTCTTGCAGACTGTCGTTGTGTCAATACTTGTTGAGAGGCAGTGTGGCAGTGAGCTAGGAGGTGAATGCAGTCAAGGTTAGTCAACAATGCTTTGTGACACTGGAGCGCTGACTAACACAGCGTTTTCTAACCCCCCCCCCCCCCCCCTTCCTTCCCCCAAAATGTTTCTATTCCTGCTCACCCTGTGGACCTTGGTCATGTTCTCTACCTGCCCTTGGTGCTCTCAGTCTTATTTCTCTCCATCATCATCATCCTCACCCCTCATTGTGCTCCTCCACTCTCTTCCTCCCCCCCCGCAGCCATCTTTCTCTTTCTTTCTGTTCCACTGGAGATAAAGGCTCAACCCTGTCAGCACTCATTCATCCCTCTACTGCTAACTCATGCTAACCCTCTCCTGTGTTAGTGTCTGGATGCATTATATCTAGGGCTGTCCAGATCACCAGTTTTGGGGGCATTGATTCTTAGAAATGTGCACGATTAATTGAAGCTCTGTGGGAGCAGGGGAAGAGGGGACGAGAGGACATTTTTTGAAACATCAGTTTTCAGTGTTGCATCTAAAATATCATGACAGTCGGACACTTTGTTAGCATGCGGGGGCATTAACATTCTGCATAGTAGCTAGAAAAAAGGAGCTCCTTGCAAGCTGGCTGAGCTGATACTTAATTTATTTAGCTTGTTGTAGATTTGTGATACCTCAGGTGCCTTTGGCATATCTGGCACTCGACTTTTTGGGGGTCATCTTTGTAAATTTTGAAACTATTTCATACCAAAGACTGTATATAAAGATGGAGGCTGCGTCTTTACTTAGACCTGACCGACCAATCTCTAGCTTCAAAATTGATTTTGAGCACAATGATTAGCACAAATCGCTGTCTATCATGATGTTAAATCCCCTTTTATAGGTTCAAGTAACCATCTCAAACCAAACTTATTTTTTTAAAAATGTATTATGGCTAATGTCCCATCCACAACAGGTTTTGTACAGACATGGAAAACCTGGAAAAGTCATGGAATTAGTAAAAATCATTGAAAGATTTCGAAAAGTCATGGGATTTTGTTTTGTGCAATGAAATCATAACAGTAATCTTCTGTAGATAATCTTCCACATTATGTTACATAACAGCAATTTTTTCCCCGTGGCTGGTGACGTAACGTAGCTCTAATGTGCGTTGATTCGTAACATTTTGTGTTTTTTTTTTGACTCAGTGCTGTCTCTCCCTTCATGTATGCCAGCTACTAGAAATCATGCTGGAACAGATTTTTATCTGATTTGTTAAACTGTAACCACAAAACTATGTCTGTCACTACGTTTAAACGTCCTTTCCTGAGAATAACCTATAATTAATGTTGATGCATAATGAATCATGTTGGATTACTAATTCTTAATTTATGGGCTGTCTGGATTTGAAAATCAATTATTATACTATATAACGATTGAAGCTTTGAAACATTTGGGTCAGGCCTTATTATTTGCTTTTAGCATTAGGCTAAGAACACCTTTGTCCGTTTTTGAAGCCAGTGCAATGCTATCTTTGGCAACGTGATTAATGTAACTCTGTGTTGCACTTTTAATTCCAATGAACGCATGTCAAAATGTGATTACCGTCTTGCCATTTACTCTCTCCTTTCCTGCCATTTAAAAAAAAAAAAAAAGGAGTTGCAAGAGTGAGAGCAGCGCCTATCTAAATGTCCAGAACAGCGGCAGAGAATCCAGTCACGATATGAAAAAAGGGGGGGCTGCAGTTCAAAGCCGACTAGCAGGTTACTTAATGAGTTTGGTAATTGGCTCGCTGTGGCCTCCGCGCATCCCTGCCCTCCTGCTGCTGATGTGTGCAGGAACAGGGAGAGCGCCACAGCTTGCACTCCCTCGCTCAGTCTTTCCTTCCCTCACGCGACCCATCCATCTTTACTTCCATCCATCGCTCTTCCACGAGCTGACTCAAGGAGCCAATGCTGCACCAAGTCTACGCTATCTATTCCCCACTGCTCCTTTTAAAAAGACAAGTTAGCGTGCTGCATGTTAGGTCTCCACTCTGCTCAATGTCAAATATCAACAACATTGGCCCACCTCACAATCCCCTTTTCTCTCCCACTTGTTTGCTCTCGTTTTCTCTCTCACACACACACACACACACACACACACACACACACGCTATCTATTATATGTTAGATGCTTCATGCATTATGCAGAGTATGTGCATCCAAACAAGCAATTTGCAGAATTTCCAGCTCACCACTTCTGAGTAGTAATTCTCTGTGTGTCCACAACAGCATAATGAGAAACACACTTCCATGCTCAGTTGATTCATAAGTCCAAACAATAAAGACAAAGAATAGCGGGCTCGCCATGTAATCATAAATGACACCTAACATATTATTCTCAGATTTCAGCACATTATCTCCTCACCAGAGACATGAAAGGGACAGCTATTCTTCTTGTCTCATTGCTGTTGTAATAATGTGTGCGGTAGGGGGGGGGGGGTAAAACATCATCACATCTGGTTTAAATCTCATTAAGGCATGTATTAAATTATAGTGATAATAGTTGAAGGGGAAAAAAAGACCTTCATGGTTTACTTGTAAATGGGAGAGGTATGGTTTTAGTTTGGATTGCTTATTGTTTTGTTTGTTTATAACAAGCCTCTAGATGTAGTGCCTATTGGGATCTGGACTAGTGAGGCTAACCTAATATATACTCTGGCTAATGAGCAAGCTTCCCACCTTCCTACCTACTCCCATTAATTTCCATTTTGTACCTTTAAAAATCCATAAATATAGCCTGCATGCATTAGTAAATGTAGCCGTCTCCAGTTGCAAGACTGCTGCCAAGCTTTTTATCTACTCCCACAGTTGAGCGGTTGATTCTGAACGCTGTAGGGGTTGGAAGGCCAAAGCACAGCTAAGTGGCTCCTCTTGACCTCAGCACTGATCTCCCAACTGTCTGCTCCGACTGCACACAGACAGATTTTTACCCATTCGCTCCTGCGAAAAAACAGTCTAATCTCATAACACAGCCTCAACACCCTGTCTGTGTGCTGTCTTTTTAAATAACACATCCTTTTCTCACCGCACCCAGTGTTGACATGCTGACCGTACATTTGCCTTTGAGATTACTTCTCTCTGCTGTTATTCATGCCAAACTGGAAAAAAAGAGGAATGTGAGGAGATGGAAAAATTCAAGATGTGAAAAATTAGCTTGAATGACTTGACCTATAATGGATGTGCTTATTCTGGTTATCACTATCTATCTGTAAACGAGATGGTTGAATCATTAGCTTACACACTGAGAGCAGCCAAGTGTGACCAGAGGAGAGTAATTGATTTCTGAATAAGCATTGGTACTGGGGAAAAAAAAAAAAAAAAGAAGCCACAGCGTTGTGGGCCATCGCGCCATATTGAGCATCTTAATACGCATGTCATGAATTATAGTGTGGGGAGTTAATTTTTTTTTTTTGTTTTACACATTATGACTCTCTCCTCCCCCACTCCACCTCCTCTTTTAGCACAGCAACAGCACTTGAGCTGCACTTCAGCTCTCTGTCCATAGGGTGGCAGTGTGTGGAGGTGAGACAGCCATGTGCTCTGTGTGAAATGGAGCAGTCACTGGCTATTTGAGCAGATTAGCTTGCAGACAGTAACCACACAGGAATCACACACACACACACACCCCAACCGCCACTCTCTCTCTCTCTTTTCTTTTTTTTTTTTTTTTGCTTTCAAGACAACAGATCACATGTGCTTTGCTGACTGCTGATGACTTTTAAACACAGTTTCATCCTGCTGCAGTAGGATTCTTCTAACTGCTTCCAGAGCTGAGCATCAGACACATGCACTGTTTGTTTATCCTGCTGTGTCTTTGTTCACAGAAGGATTTGCCTGAAATGTAAACTTCCTCTTTTTCGCCACAGCCCGCACTCTGTCTCTCTCTCTCTCTGCGGCCCTTTTTGGAAATACAGTCTCATTCCTCAGAGTCTGTTCTCGGTACAGCCACGGCAGGCTGAACTGCTCTTTTATTCAGATGAATGAGGCCCTGTTTTGCCTGGAGAATCAGACAGACACAGACGGTCCATGTGAGAGCTTGAAGAATGTCTGTGGAAAATCAGGGGCTTTAGTGAAATAGCATGGAAGTTATTACACGTGTGCATTTTAGTGTTACTTCCCATACGTGTGAGTTCACGGCCATACAGAGTTTTTTTTTCTGGTTCATAAGCATTTCACACACTGATCTGTTAGCTCAGCTTTATTCTACATTTTAGCACGCTGTCATTTAATGGAAACTGATGACAGTGTGAGCTATTACTGAAAGCAGTTTGTTTTTCTGCTCTTACATATCAAAGTCTGCAAATGAGCAATCAGGTTTTGCTGTATTTTATAAAGAGAAAATGCTGTGATTCCTCTCACTAACATTTGATCAATTTGTCTGCCAGGTGGCAGATTCTTCCATCTGGAATAAGGTTTACTTACATTCATTTTTTTTTTTAAATATGCAATAGTTTTACCAAATGGCTGCTGCAAGCAAGTTTCACTCTCTTGAGTAGCTTGTGTAGCTTGGCAAAGAGATTAGACATATGTAGCCTACAAGTGTCTTGGTTTTCAGAGTGTTGCGAGGCTGCCAAATGTGACTGTGAATAGCTATGTAAACAAGATAGCTATGCAAGGCTAGACCTTGCACTGATTGCCTGAAGTGAAATACCATTCCTTGGCTTCTTTCACATTTTTACAACTGTGTTAATGATCGCAAATAAAGGCTCGCTAGGTAGCAGGTTAATTACTAGCTGTCTGTTTGGATTGCCTCCAGAGGGCATCTTGATTTCCAGTTAGTCTTTTGTCACCATAATAGGGCTGTTTGCTTGTGTGGAGAAAAGTGTAACCTCTATTCTATTAAAGGTCCATTTTTTGCTTTTATAGTTAATGAAATTTTACTCTGTCGAGTACTGTTCTTTTTAGTAAAAGCAATAGTCCTTGAATCTTCATATCCACAAGCGTGCAGTTAACCATATTTAGTTGAGTAATTTCCTTGAGTTACTTTGTTGGGAGATTGGAGAGGATTGTTTTATTGCTTCCCCTTCTCTCAACCCCCTCCAGGCAAAGTCTGTGTTTTAATTAGTCGTGTAAGACCCTATTTTCCCTTTGGATTCCCCCAACTTGTAAAGTACTCTCTTAAGAATCCATGAAGGCTAAAAGGGGCAATGAATGATTTGAAGTCAGCCTTTTTTTTTTCTTTTTTTTTTTGCTTGCCTGCCAGCAGTGAAGGGAGAGGCCTATCAGCACTTGCCGTCAGTATGAGGAACAGTAACTTCAAGCAGCAGTCACACAGAGTCTTTGTTCTTTATGGATTTAGTACGTGTGGCGAAGAGAGTCACTGCTTTAAAGCCCCATCTGGAAAAGCGCTGCTCAAGTTTTTAATATGAGAGGAACAGCTTCTGTAGATAATACCTGCCCGAGAATGGTAAAATGGTCTCAAGGTTCAATCTAGCACATCCGTTTTTTTTTTCCCCTCCTCGCATAATGTTTTGGCAGCAGGGAAGTTAGCTTGTTACACAGTGGAGATTTAGTCATGTGTTAAAGTCGAGCTTCTGAAGTACACCCCCACCACCGCCACAACCTAACCCTCCTTTTGGTTTACAAGTCTGTTTTCTTCTCTCAATCCCTTTTTCCTTCAACTTGTCTGCTCATCCCTGGTGAATGTATTAAATGAAGTTACTAGATATGAGTGCTTAAGAGGCCAGGGCCTCTGAGGCTTGCCAAGTCTCTCACAGGCTTGGCTCAGTCATCCATGTCGCTTTTTTCTGTTGTTTCAGCTACTGGCTGACTTACTTGTATCGCCGAGCACTTTCTCTCTTTCTCTCCCTCGTTCACTCTCTGTGTTTGCTGCCTCTGAGTGGCTTGTTTTTCTCCAGTGTGGAGAAATCAGGCTAAAGCAAACAGTGTGTGTCAGCCACAGCTTTTGTTAAGTATTCATTTTTAATGAGCGTAAGTGGCTACAGAATCCTATAAACCATAAATGGAGTAGTCAGACCGGGGAGGGGGCCGCGCTGGCCTTTGATTCAGTGGCTGTCTTGCAGTCTTTTTGTTTAGTAACACTTGTACTAATTATGTTTGATGTGGGTGAAGAAAACATATTTCAAAATGATAGTTTGTGTTGCTTTTTTTCGGTGCCTTTTTTCCCCCTCTCATACGCCCCCTCTGGTTTTGTTAGCTCTTATATGGAATTGTTCTCCTTTAATAATCTTTAGGAAAAAGGCGGCTGCAGAAAAGTGTCATTTTCTCTTTCGAGCAAACGCGGAGCTCCGTTAGATTTCATTTCCTCTGAATTGAGAAAGAGGCACCAAGAAACCAGTTTTTGTTCTGTTGGGATCGAAGGCACTGTAAGCTGTGGGAGGGGGGGTGCTCAGGGAAAAGGTATTGTGATGGGCTGTTTGAATGCTGAACAGAATTGAATAGACACAGTCAGCTTCCCAGATACATGCTTAGGCCTGTAGAATGTGGAGTGCTTTGCTTGTAACTGCACCGGTTGTCTCCTTTCATTATCGGTTAATGGTGCCCAACTTGACAGAGCCATGTGATAAACAGAGGAGCTGTGAAATCCTGGAGGTGGAGTTCTCGTCTGCCTGATAATGGGATCTCATCTGCCAGGGAGGGGAGCCTGCCCCGCCAGCCAATCCAGCTTTGCTCTGCACTGCCTTCAGAGAGGATTCACTACACTCACCCTTCAATGCTGTCTTGGCCCAACTTAAGCCTCACAGCCCCACTGAAAAAACGATGGCTGACTTTGTCTTGCGTAACACATGATAGAATTAACGCCGTGATTGTGCATCAGGAAAAAAAAGACATGCATTTCTTATCATTCGTGTATCCTCTGGTTGTTTGTGTAACTCAGGAAAGGAGGCAGACTGTGTGTAAATATCATAAACATTGACCTTGTGAAATGTATACATACAGTGATAAGGGAGGAGCTGTGGCTGCCATGGTGTTAGGTTACTATAAGGGAGGGGGGGGGGGGGGGGGGGGGGGTACTCAGGAGTGATGCCTCAGGAGCTGGAAAAGGTTTTTACCAGCACTTTGTTGCTCACTCCCACCCTTTGCTTTTGAAACGAAGACGACCAACATGGTTTGCAGCACAATGAAAGACCCCCTGCACACCACCCCTCAACTCAATTGCTATTGATCCTCACTGCCTGTCTTTCCTGCTGCCCGTGTTTGGCTTTAGTGCAAAAAGAGCCCAAACTATTTGCTTTAGTTAATTGGATTTTGACAGTGATCCAATAATATCATGTTTTATGACAATGAAAATGTGTCAAGCTACTTGCTCGGTGAAATGGAAATCTAACCCTATTAATTTATAACTTAATGCAGGCCATCTTTGTTTGCACCCTGCTCTTATGTGTAAGGGAGATTGTCAGATTTATTTTCACTGGTAGCATTGAGATAAAGAGGAAACAGACAGTAATGCATTTTTTTCTCCCACAAAATGAGACCTTGAAAAATAGCGACATTGTGAAATCTGACAAGATTATTTTACTTGAAAGAAATCTAGGAAACGGATTGCCTTTAAAAATGGAAGTAAATAGAGCTATTAGTCTTCATTTATGTTTACTTTATATCTAATTAGTTAAGTTTGCTTAAAATGTGGTTATAAAAATACAAACCAAATAGTGAATAAAAACAAATAAGTCAAATGTAAGATACTGTAAATGAAAAATAGAAATAAACCGCTATATGATGTATTTTTAAATAGGTTTAATAAAATGCTGTGGAAAAAAACCCAGCTCATGCTGTTTTTACATTAACAGTTAAAGAAACTTTTAAATGTAACAACAGGAAAAAAGAAAGTTAATTTTACTTGAATATATTGGTGACCCTGCCAGTAAATCTTTACAGTGTACTTAAGTTTGTGAAGTTGTTTCAACTTAAAAGCGAAAAGTTCAATCACACCAGTCTTTCTAAGTTTATATAACTTCAGTAAACCAAGTTTACTATTATATATCTGTATCCTGCTGGTTGCAAACTATGTTATATTTATATATTCTTTAACATGTTAACAAAGCAGATCTCCTAACCTCATCATGAGCAGAATCCTTATTGATAATTTTTAAGTAAGATCAACTTGTCAGATTTTACAGTGCACATTTGATGTGATGTGCAGACTAGCCATTAAAATCACCCTCCCAAATATTGCTAATGGACTATTCACATTATCATCCTCGCTTGTTTCTGGCTTTTAAATGGGTGGGGTGACTAATTAATTCATTATCCAAAAAATGCAAATGAGCTCCACAAGCCTGAGCAGCATTCATCCGCTTTTCTCTTGTGTATTTTTTATTTTTTTTCCAGCAGATGCATATAGCTAATGTTTTCAGATAGACATCAGCATGTATTACAGATGTATTTATTTATCTAACATTAAAACGTGCCATTGCTTGGTGGCGTTGTGCAGAATGGGAAAAGAGAAATGTAGTGTGCTATTAAGCCATTATTAACAAGGCACTACTACTACTACAAGCTTTCATTGCTTTTCATTGTCTCGCTTTAGTGTTTCAGTCACATTCCCATAAGCGTTACCATTGATCGGTTGATGATTGTAGGTCGGGCCACTTTGGCTGCCGTGCATCTCGCTTCCTGGTGCAAACACACACACACACACACACAAACACACACACACACACAACGTTTCCCTACGGGGTTGCCATCAATCAGCAGCCCCATTGGCGTCCCCCCAACCACCACCACCACCACCACCACCCTTTTGTCCCCGACGATTATTTGAATCCAGTCCATGTTTTTGTTTCGCTCGTTTTTTTCTCTTTTTTTTTTAGTGTGGTCGGGGTAATTCTCCTTCACTAGTGTCTGGATAAAGAAAGACTAGGTCAGCCATGTGGATGCGTCTGTTGAACAGCTGAAGAGGAGGAGGAGGTGGAGGAGGGGAGGAGAAGGGGGGTTACAGAGACGGAGGGAGCGATAGGGAGAGCGTGGAGAGTGTGTGCACAGAGAGAAGAGAGAGAGAGAGAGAGAGAGAGAGCGCGTGTGTGTGTATGCTTGTGTGTGTGTGTGTGGAAAAAGGAAGCGGAGCCTGTAAACGGCGAACTCGCTGGTTTCCTACCCCTCGAAACAACTAACAGCGCCGTGTTACTTTTCATGTGGACACTATCATCGACAACAACACGGCCGGAGGGAATACGAGCAGTTTCCGACGATATTGCTCGGCAAATTTCGGACCCGAACAGTAAAGCAGTAAAGTGAAACCGTCTTTTGTTGAAGCAAGTGTTCACCCGAGCCCCTCCGTGGGTTTAAAAGAGAGAGGAAAAAAAAACGCTGGGTGATTTTTTTTTTTTTTTTTTTTTGAAGTGTCCGCTTGGTTTTGTCCCGGTTCTTGGATTTGGCCCAGCTGGCTTTAAGTTCGGTGGGTCATCTCGGGCAAGGATCGCGTTTTGAACTTGTTTGCAGCAGTCTCTGGGACTCCAAGAATCACCAGACTGGCGGGTGAGTAGTTGAATACAAAAAAAGATTGCAGGACGGTTGTGGTTGGAGGAGGAGGAGGAGGAGGAGGTGGGGGGGCGCAGACAGGGAGAGCAATGTGAGGGTGATAAAAGAAACGGAATTTGAGCAATAGTGCTGAATAAAGCCGGGTGGCACTTAGAGTTTAAGCTAAAAGTGTCCTGTTTGTGTTTATAGGCAGAGTAGGAAGCGCGTGTGACCTCCAGTCAAATGTTTTTGAGTGCTCCGGCGAGCTGAAAGTTGGCTGCATTGTTGTAAAACTTGGCTCCTCTCTCTGGACTGTGTAGCAGACCCCTCAGGCAACCTCCATGACCTGACCAGCCTGTAACAAGGCTTCAGCAGCTAATGCTTTTAAAAGCACTAATAATAACGTCAACAAAGCTTAAATAGCAACCTTGCTGCACAGGAAACAAACATCAAAGTCGTTCAAAACTGTGTGTATTTAAGCCATCAATCAGCTTCTTCGAAAAAAAGTTGCATTTTGACAGGAAAAAAAAAAAAAAAACGTTCTGGATGAGTCAGTGGTGCATACATTTTGTACGGGTGGGATTTCCCCAAGTTTCACATAAAAAGGATTGGCTGTTGGATTTACAGCCTTGCTCTTGTCATAAATTGATTATTGGAGTGTAATAATGGAAAGAAGTTGAGTGTTTTAGGGCATCGAGCTCTGGCTGAAGCAGCAAACTGTTGAAGGACCACCAAATTAACTTGACTTCCCCCCTTCAGCACCCCAGAGGCTATGAACTCTGGCCCAAGCACATGCAGCTCTCACTGTGTGTGTGTGTGTGTGTGTGTGTTGGGGGGGGGGCTGTTGTTGAGTTGGGGGGGGGGCTGTTGTTGAAAAGAATAAGGGGGGGCTGGTGGTGTGTGTGTTGGAAGGGGGAGCTTAGGATTTGAAAGCAGACTACAGTTATTTGTCTGAAAGGCAGCTTATCTAATGTTTTCCAGTTATAGTGGAAGAGGGGGGAGGAGGAGTGCTTGTTTACTTAAATTACTGTAAAATTGGTCATAGTAAGTCTTCATGTGACTCCAGTCAGAAGCTGGATCCACAGGGTATGTGGCCACATAAGCACAAAGAAAGCAAAGGCCCTGAAACGAGATACAAATCGAAGCCGGGGGGGGGGGGGGGGGGGTTGCCCTCAATCTCCACCATAAAACAATCCCTTCCTGAAATCCTTCCCCCTGCTGCTGCAGTTTTTTACTCAGCTATTACATAGACTCAGATGTTGCATTGCTAATTGTGAGGAGCTAATCTCCACCATACACAGCTTCCTGTGGTATTTTTTTGTCCCCCTGCTAGCTGAGAAGTGACCTCTAGCTTAATGATTCAGATGTGATTAATCCACTTGAGTGGGACGACACTGCATGGGCTAATGTATGGCACAGGCACGGCGGATAATGGGCGACTGTTGGAACATAGAAAGGACATTTGCTCCATCCAAACATGGTTTGAACATTCGAGGCTCATTTGGTTTTAAAAGTCATATGACTGTTAATGTGAGGCATTGTTTAAGTCATGAGGTGCAATTCTAGTGAAAAAGTTAACAGCGGTTGTTGTCTTTTAGTGCCCCTGTGACTAACAACACTCAACTGGCAGCTGGTGCTCTCTAAACTTAAAAGGGAGTGATCTTTGATTTAGATATCGTTAACAGACGGAGTGTGAAGATTTTATTCACAACACACTTTGCTTCTGTTTTTAATGATGATTTTAAGGTGATGTCACTTGTCATATGAGTTTATTTCAGCCAACAAAATTGACCCCGAGGCTTTTTTTTTTTCCTCTTTGGGTGATTTGTAGAGAGCTTTTACCTTTCAGATCATAAATGTTTTTCTGTTGTTTTGTGGTCACTGAATGAGGAGAATAAGTCCTTTATTTGAGGAATAGGCCTGTCTCTGAAATGGTAACCAGTAGTGTGACAGAAATAATTTTGGCTATGCGGGTAACATGCACTAGCCAATGAACCAGGCAGATCTGCAAGCTCATGTTTTATTTGCTCTGGCATATACGCCTGGTGGCCCTCCTGTTCAGACGGATCTCTCTCTGGCCTGGCCTGCTTCTGGTCAGTCACAACCATTTACCTAATATTGGGTTTGTTTGAGACTTACAAGTTGTGGAGCCCTCGCACTTTTTGGCATTTTTGGCTCGTGAACCCTTGCGTGGCGACACTGTGAGCAAAAATCTAGCTTAGGCATTTTTAAAAACAACCAAGATGGCTGCAGCTGATGTGGAACTTTCTGTTTGAAGCAATTTTCAAATTAGTTCACAGACATATTGATGCTACACCATAATAGCTTTCCTCTGCACACTGTAGTCATTTTACATTTGTACATTCATAGGTACAAGGGTATGAGATTTACGGTAGGATAACACTCTCAAAAATATCTTGGTTTCCCCAGTATCAGAGTATACAGTTTTAGACAATCATTATTACTTTCAGTTAAAATAGAATGTTTTTTCGGATGAACAAACACCGTATAGTTAGCAAAAATGTAAACTTTAAACCCATTTTAAATGGAAGTATGTGTAAAAACAGGAAGTGAAGGAGGAAGGGAGATGCGTTTTGTGGTTAACTGTTGCAACCATAGTTGAAGGTGTTTCCAATTGCGTCCAGAGGCATTTAGGTCTACTGCCTGTGATAGCATCGCTACGAAATCGAAAATGAGCTCAGAGTTTCCAGACTAACGCACATTTGCGATTTGGTGTGGCGATGTCATGCTAAACGCACACTTATATGTGGGAAAACTTGCATAGCTTGTCTTTCCAAACACATTTAGAAATGCCATCTTCCTTACTTCCCCAGAGGTTTGGATATCCATTTAGTTTCACTGCTTGTGGAGTGTATGAAAGAGGAAGTGGTCAGATCTCTTAATGGAGTTGTACACAAGAGCCCGAGTTGTTCTGCAGTGTGGGATTTGTATGGGAAGAGAGCATTGAGGGCTTCACGGTAAGGCTGCTATCAAAATGAGAATATAGCAGTCTTAATCTTAATTATGTACACACCACCATACTGCTGTCGGTATCATTTCGCATCATCTATATTTGCAGTGCTTCATATCAGTGTTTGTAGGAAATTAAATCTGATGTGCAATTTGATCTGGGTCTGAGTCCGCAGTCTGCGCTGTTGATTCATGTAAACCAAGGGAATCATAGTAGCGGTGTGAGTCACCCCCCTTCATAAACACAAGTCTCACCGCTGACAAGGTACAGAGAGCTAGTAAACATTCAGCTCACATACAGGCGCGTGTATGAGTGTCACCTCTGAGGAATCTGAGGGGCGATATCCGGATCAAAGAGGCTGTTTCCGACCATACAGAGGGAGAGATGCTTCATAGAGTGAGGCTGTAACGGCTGTCTAGCTGCTCAGAGGTGGCTGAATGTTTGACAGGGCATTGGAAAAACGTTATTTAATCTGCTCGCATGATGGCCCTCACTGGGATTGCACCACGCTGCGTCTCTGCCCCCTTTTTTCCTCCCTGTGTCAGGATGATGGCAGTTGCTGGCTGGTAGAAAAACACACAGAGGTTGTCGGTGTGTTTTCTTGTTGTTTTTTTTTCTTGAGGCATGATGTAATGCATAAAGAATACAAAAAATTGTAATTGATGCAATGTTGGCGGGCCTCTAATTGTCTTTCTAATGAGTAAGTCGGCTGGGGTCTTGATATCTTTTCCATTGGGGTAATAGTCTGAATGACTCAACTGTATCCTATTGTAATTACAAAGAAATGACCCAATTGTTGTTATAATAAGCTACATAACTGAAAACAGATGTGATATTTGACCTATTAAAAACAAACTGTTTGCAAGATGTTGATCAGATAAATGTAGGTAAATTACAACTCTGGCTCTTTGGTTGTGTGAATGTGGCTTCTCTCAGCCACATAAAGGGTATGGCTCACAATTACCCTCCCACTTTTGACCCCAGCAATACAGAAATGCAAGAGCTGCCTTTTCATAGAAAGCCGGGCGGAAAATCAATGAGAAGTCATGGCTTCCATACCATTGTTGCCCCCCCCCCACAAACACAGGAGCAGACTCATGTTTTTGAGGAGCGATGATGAATCTCTTCAGGTCTTGTTGATTCTTTAGACGGGTTTCATTTCTAAATGGAACAAGCCAGCTCGCCACTTCCTGACCTATTGTCCTTGCAGATAGTGGTTCACCAGTGACGCATTTAGAATACATTAGCCACTGATTGACATAGTACACATGAAACAGTGGTAGCTCTGCTAAGGAGGCAGTACCCTCTGGTGGGTGACTACTGAAACAGAGAGTGATGAAGAGAGGTGCTTTGATTGTTCGAAGAAAATTCCATCTCATTTGTTGTGTGCACGGAGGAAGGGCCGATATCTTTTAATTAACATAAACCTCGGGAGCCAACGATGAGTGAGAAATTGGGATAATTGAAAATAGGCCCTGTCTCCTTTTTCCCCCCACTCTGTCGGTACATCCTTAAAGCAGCTGAGCCCATCGGAGGGCACTTTCACACATGTTAAGTGGGGGGACATCTGGCCTTGTTAATTCAGTGCATGGTCATAAAGTGGAATGGCGGTCCCCACAGGGCCGCCCGCTCCGAACACCGTCAGATGGAGCCTGTGCGTCCTCACTGGCTCCTCGTCCTCCCTGTTGACTGTCCCTCTGACACCAGCTCTGACACTTCAACAAGAACATCCTAGCAATCTCGCTGTGGTGGTTTAACACACACGCTGATGTCCGAGAGAGATAAAACGACAGTACATGAATCTTTATTTGCCAGAAAAGAAAATTGTGTACCTTGGCACTGGACAATATGAAAATTGCATGTTACGATCATCCTGGGTAAAATAATGCGATTCACAATCCCGATAAGCACCAGAATTTGCTTAAAACCATTAAAGGTCCTATGTGTAGGATTTAGGGGGATGTATTTGCAGAAATACAAGTATATTTTGTTTTCTTTAGAATGTAATCACCTAAAAATAAGAAACGTCATGTTTTAATTACCTTAGAATGAGCCATTTTTACACAGAGTGGGTCCTCGACCATTCAGTCCGCAATGTTGCACCACCAACAGTAGTCCCGAATGCACAAACCAAACATTGACTCGAGATGGGACCATTCGTGTTTTCTGGTTGGCCCTTGTAGTTATTATTCCTTCAATGATAAGCCAAAGAGCATTGGAAAAACACTTCTTTGTAATGTTAAACTGCTTTGTTGAGTGTTTTTATTGCTTTTTTAATCGTTAGGATTGTACGATGCTGGTCAGCTGGTCAAAATCCGCAATTCTCATTTGTAGATGCCGCTAAATCCTCCACACTGCACCTTTGAAAAGGCGATAAAACAAGAATTATTTCACCTTACATTCGGCTAAGGAACAAATATTTTTATTTCATCACAGATAGGACACACAGAACATCCTTTTAAAAAGCCACGCTTTTTAACTATTTTATATCACATTATTTCTTTCTCCATGAAATAAGTCGATTCTTCTTTTCTGTATTTTCTGGGTTGCTATGCATGCAGCCGTTTTTTGCAGAGTCTCTGTTATTGTTGGTTACCCAGCAGTGTCTCTGGGTGCTACTGGACACAATATATGTATCCATTATAATGATAATGGAAAATTACCACCAACTTACTGAGTGTTTTTTTTATCATGATGCATGATAAAATCATTGTCTCATCCCTGGTGTCTACTGTAATGTTCTAATGTGCAGTTTTACTGACCAACCCTAATTTTCATTTACTTACAACAAAGAAATGAGCGCTCTGTGGGATTCAGCAATCACCTACACAGGAACAGCTCATTTTTCCCCCACCACATATTTGATATCAGTAGCCCTCATCCATTAGGTGTATGTGTTATGATGAGTGGGCTGTCAGAATCTATACTTCAGCATCCACCTTACGTCCCAGCATCCTCAGGAGCGGCAGCAGAAAATCGAGTGACAGCAGCAGGGAAGCGCTCACGCTGCGCATTCATATCCTATTTTAGCAAGTAAACATTTAATGTGTTTAAATGTATCACGGCTTTATTTATGCATAGAATCTGCTGTTAAGTCTGAATTATACATTAGCCAATGAATAATGCATCAGTGCCATTCCTTAATGATTACTTGCCAGGCAGCGAATGGTAATATTTGCTGATAAATTTACCCATTGATCTTGCTTGTGTTTAACCAGGCTTGTAGAGATGATGTTTGCTCCATTTTGTGTTTAGGGAGGTTTTTTTTTTGTCAAGGATGTAATCAAAAGCAAGATAATTGTCTGGGGTTCTTTTTTTTATAATGACATGTCTTTTAAAAATGACAAATGAGCCCAGAGGAATTAAAGCGAAATCGATATAATCGGAGTTCTTTGAGCACGTACTACTTAGTACTTGTAGTTCTCAATTCACCATTTTCTCTTACATTTTGGAAAGGTTGGTGTGTTTACATACCGCTCTCTTCATGGCTGCTCTTAGGATGACTTATTTATCTTTAGACCTCGACAGATCAATGTCCAATTACAGTTTTGTCTTTGTTGGCTTGTAGCCCTTACACGACAGGGTGCGTTTGTTTGAAGTAGTCTAGACGATGTCTGCTGAGTTGATAATTCAGCCCATACTTGGTAAAGGTTGTCTTTTGATAGCACGTCTTTATTGGCACTGGTTTTAACAGCCGCACCGAGCCAGATTATTGGCACATTATCCGTATAATGCTGCGACTCTAGCATTGCCTAAGCCTTGAAGCACAGCTCGTTACTGTGCAGATATATTGCTTGTCCGCACAATGAGAAAATATTGACTTGTTGTCACTCACTCATTTGATTAGTTGTGCGGGTGATTCTGCTTTTCATTTGTCACCGTGGCAACGTAAATGGGGGAAAACACAGCAGAAGCCTCGCTCTATCCAGTAATGAAGCACTGGAGCATTGCAGACTATCACATCTGGAAAACCTCTCTCTAAGCAGGAATGAATGTCTTTATCACTCACGTTGTAGCATTGGCACTTGTCAGCTCAGCTAGTATCCACAAAAAGCCAACATTTGACAGCTTTTCTCACTGCAGAGTGTGCAGCTGCGTGGGAGGGATGTACTCCAACAATTCCACTTTGATTTTACAGGCTTATTTGAGTGAGATTTATCCGTATATTTACAGTGTTGGTAGGTTGCTCCATTTTCTTTTGTCTGTAAGAGTGACTTAAAGCAGTCTGCTCCTACTGTGTGTGTGCGCAAGTGTGTGTGTGTGTGAACCAGGTCATAACAAGAGCACCTTACATTTAACCCAACAGGATTCATCAGCAGCCTTGTTCTTCCAAAAATAATGAGGTAGACAGTAAGGGCTGCCCCAGGCTGCATGTAGGGAGATGATCTCTCTGAACCGGCAAATCATTCCTGTTTTTTATGCTAAAAAGACAGGCTAATGACTATTCTTGATGTGTGTCAGTGCTTTTAGTTAACTAGCCTTAATTCACAGAAAGATCTAATGGGCTTGATTGTCAAGCTGAGTCGAGGCAGTCAGTGAGAGGCTCGCGCTCGGGTATGGGGGGGGAGTGTAATTGTTTTTGCTGGCGGTGATTCTCTCTGGAAGGGATGACTGCACAATCCAGATATGTAAACCAGAGGAAACTGAAAGGCAATATGCTGATACCTTGTCTGTTTCCTCTTGATCAACCTTGCCTATGAGATGAAATTTCTAAGCTCTGCCCAAAAACACTCGTTTGGATTCAACTCGGCAGTAACAGTTGCTTTACAAAAACCTGCTCAATTAAGCATTTCAAACATGTAAATCATATGTGGAAAATGGAGATCTTGAGGAAATCATTAACTGTGACGGCGCACCATAAAAACAAAGAGAAGTAGAGTTAAAGACAACAGATGCTCAAAGGGTTTGATTCTGCTTATTGGAGCATGACACTTACTTAGTGCGGCGGAGAATCTCAATGCGTCCGTGGTAGACAATGATGCTGTGTCTTGCCAGTGCCCTGCCAGTCATCTGTTCTCTAGAGGCATTCACAATATTCATTTAATGGTTTGGTTTTTTTTGCATTCATCTAAACCTTTCTTTGTTTGCTCGAGCCTGGTGTCATTTTTTCTGAAACAGGTTGCTTGTTTGCCTGCACAAGACAGCTTGTAATGTTTATCAGGCTGTAGCAGAGTTCCACCTCTTATGTTTCATAAATAACAAAGCTGCTCAGCTCCTGCGCCAGTAAAAAGAGGAAGGTATGATAAAGAGAGCTGACTCTACCGGCCTGATAAAGATCAACTTAAGACCCACCAGGAAGCAGTCCAGTTTGCAAACACACGGTTTTTGGGGTTAGTGTTTGAGTCAGCGTCGGGGCAAGACTGGACATCTGTCTCCCAGTGATCTATAACGCCCACAATCCCTCCCACAGACTGTCGGCTTTGGCACTCGAGCAGTACACCGGTTGCTGTAGTACACCCAGCCACCCACAACAGTGGCTTATCTCGCTAGCATAACAAACAGCGGCCTAACAAAGAGGATGGAAAGCAATAGGACACACACAGCAACAGAGGACCTTAAGAGCGCCGTGCCATCATAACTCCACTTCAAAATGGAGGCCTTTGTTCTGAGATTGTTGGAGAGGACATCATAGCAAGGTAGCAGCACATCTTTTCATCCTCAAACACACTCACTCCCACTCACTCAGTCTGCTGTCGGTGAAGGAGATCCTCTGCCTGATAGGGCTTCAGAGAAAGGTATTCCTCTGGGACTGTTGTTGAGGGATTTCTACACTTCTGCCACGCGCTGATTAAAGGAACACTTGTAGATAATCCTTTTTAAAAAATAGGGTCTTCATTGCGGTAGGATTGAGGTGAGGTAGGGCAGAAGAAAAGTTCCAGATTTTGATTTTGAAACGGTTATCACCTTGGTATGATCGGCAACTCTGCTAAGATAAATATTTAATGACAGGGTGGCTGAAATAGAGCCGTTACTGACTACTGGTGAGAAATGGAGCTTCTATTTAGAGCCCATACTATTCCATAAAGTCATGGCATTGGTAGACAGCCCAAGGTTATTAGTGTGGTATGAGAGTAGTGTGTGTTTGTGGTGTGTCTGTGGGTTGCTGAAGAGTTCTCACTCTTTTTTCTCGCTGCAGTGATATGAAGGAGAGAAATGCACTCAGTTTGTTATTGAGCATTCACTCATGAATCCTTGATGGATTACGGGTGTGTGTGTGTGTGTGTGTGTGTGTGTGTGAGCGCTAATGCACGACAGCGATACTATTCAGGCGCACGCTACTTGAGCTACTTCCACAAGCGAAACAGCTGTATACTTTGCCCTTTACTACCTTAGTTTTGCTCTGTTTCGTTCTACATGCTCCCTGCCCTCTGGGTTCTTGTTTGATGTCATTCATGTCATGCAAAATTGATTGCAAAGGCTCGCATCAATGCGCGCTGCAATGAAGTTATTACAGTGTAAAGACAGATTTCCCTACATTGATTCTCCTAACCTTACACTTTCACACTTGAGTGAATGGAACCCTTAAATTGATGTCAGCTTCGCTTTTAGATTTTTTGGCTCGGATTATGAAATGAAGCCTGTATTAAGACTTGAATGTTACTGCACCGCTCATTTAAACACTGATCTTGGCTCGACTTGATTCATCCTGTTTACTCATTACATGATAGCTATGGCGAAAGCAATTACTTTCAGCTTTCAAGTACCTTGCTTTTGGTCACACTGCGGCTCTTACTCATTTCACTGGAGCTCCCAAGACCCCGTGGCTTCCAATCCAGTCCAGTGAGTGGCGTGCGCTAACATTGTGCCTCTTTGTGTAGGAAATAGGTGGGTAAACACAGCATAGTCCTTGAAGCACTTCCCATCCCTGCTATTGGATTACCAGCTGCCTTTCCGGGTCTCATCTGCACAGATGAGTGCCAAGATCAATGGAGCTCTTAGTGCAAAGCTAATTCGATCAGGACTGGCTTTGCTACTGCTGATCAGAGATTATTTTTTTTTCACGTGAAACAAAAACTTAATCAAGTCAAGCCCATGTCCAATAGCCCCGTATTTTCAGCTGCTCTAACTCCCATAGACATCAATTAGGAGGCATTTCATATTCATTATTGAATTGTTGAGTTGGCCTGCTGAGAAGAGGTGTGGAGATGGAAGTAGTGAACTGCTGCGTAAAGTGATCCGGCCAGTTTTGCTGAGTGTAGCAGGAATGCCGCCTTTTCTCCAGCAGAGCAACTGGCATCATAAATAAGCTAAGAGCGTGTTTTTAGAGGGATGAGGCGTCTCCTGCGTTGACGCGAGCAGGGAGAAAAGGGGTTGAAGGGCATATTGACCCTCTTGTTCTGGAAAGCGAAAAGCAGACTCTTCAGTGCCCCTTGTTCCCCATTAATTATTGTTTGATGCTAATAAAGGAGGGGGGATGGGGCATGTTATGAAACATAATTATTCATTGCAGCATTTCCCCCACAACCAGCCTTGCCCCCCCCCCCCCCCCCCTTTCCTCTTGTGCTTAGTGAGGAAGCTGCCAGGGCTGTCAGTTGAGTACAGCAGGCAAAGATGTCCCCTCAGCCTTTTAAGGAGGGGACAGGAGGGGAGTAGGGTGAAGGGCGCCATTTGCCCGAGTGATATATGAGGAGAGACAGCAATATATGTAAGGAGCTGCTGAAAGAAAGATAGAAGGTCAAGGCACATTACACTCCAGCCATTTATTGGCTGAGCACAAAGTCTGACCTGGACTGCAAATACAGTTGCTCAGCAGTAGCAGCTTTTTTTTTTTTGGTTTATATATGTATGTGTGTGCTTGTGTGTGTCAATGGCCTACACATTTTAGATTGACACGTGTGTATACACTTAGATGAATGCCGTACTGTAGTGAATACGCTCTCAGTGGCTTTTTATAAGCTTGCAGATGCAGTGGGAAGCTATTTTAACAAGGCTGTAGCTCCACAAAGCTGTCCTGCTAGATTTCCACTAAGCGACTGAGATGGCAAAAGCACTAGAGGCTGATTTCCTATGCATGAGCACAGCATATGGTGCGCTTAAACACAATGCAAGCATGGGATTAGTTAACAATTGTGTCTCACAACATTGCGGGAGAGTGCAGAAGAAATGGTTACTCCAAAGACATTTCTTCTCCTGCTTTTACTGTGCTTAATATAAAAAACAAATCATCTAGATGATGTCCTCCATATTTTAAAGAAGCGTGTTATTGGCACAGGCAGCCCTAAGTTGTATTTTCATTGTCATTAATGGCCCAGTGATGACAGGAGAAGTCGGTGAGACTGCCATGGTCAAAGCCTAACATTAACATTCCAAGAATATCTGAGGCTTATTCACAGCAACTCAGCCGCACAGCCAGCTGCGTCCACCTTCGCCTTAAAAAAAGACAGCAGGCCTATAGACAGCCTGAGCTATGTTGTGTCGGGCCGGCGGTATTTTTAATGCGCTGTTGTTGTTGCACAGTGACGGATGCGATGTGTAATCCAATATATTGCAGTTGCTAGGTGTTTGGAAAGATGAAAAATATGCAGCTTGTGTTTGCTTGAGGCATAGCACACTATCAGTCAGGGATCAAGTCTCCATTTCACACATGAACAGGCAGAGTTAATCTGTGGATCACTACAGGACACTGCGTAATATCCAGCCTCTATTCTCATATTTTTTCCAAAAGCCCATTGTTCTAGGCCCCTGTTGCTAATGTTTTAGGAAAATAGTTACCTTTTTGTAGCTGCTGTGTATTTTTAGGTTAAGACCTAAGCTTTCGCTTGTGGTCCAGGTAGTAAACCATGCAGGTCTGACTTGTTCAGACTCTTTAAAATTAATTGTGTGTATTTGTAGACTACCTGCATGTGTGTGTGTGTGTGTGTATGTGTGTGGCCTGTGTGTTTGCGGCAGGGTGCACTAAAATGCCACTGCTGTAAGAGGCCCAGTCCCAGCCACTGCATGTTTTATGAGCTGTCCTCAGAGGATATGGGAGCTCTGTGCTCAGATCCTGCTTGTTCCAGCAGCGTTTTCATCACTACTGGCCACTTCCCCCTAGCTGTTTTTTTCTCCTTTTTGATGAGGGAGAGGAAACGCATCCAGAATAAGGCAATATTTACAACACAGCCCCGTTTGTGGCTGTAGCGCGGCTAGCTTGCTAAAGGCCCTACAGAATCATGATTCATATTATTCTCCCCATGCGCACTGCAGAGGGTGCTTTCCCCTCTGCCGAGGATCACTGGCCTGCACGACTGAGATGGTGCATGACAAGGCTGAACGCTGCACTGAATATTCCACTTCCCCAGTCACCTCCCCCGCTGACTGTTTTCTAAAGCTGTCCTTTTCCTTGAGCAAACACATCTCCAACTGGAGAACGTTCGCCAACGCCGTCTATTTACAGTGCTTACACATCGACTCGTGAGTTATAGCTCCGGTTGCGAGAGCTGAAATTAGCACGGAGGGTAACAAACAAAAGCGGGATGTTGTGCGTAGAATCCTTTTTGTTGTATTTATTTTGTAACGGCAGTCAATCGTGATGTTTGGTTGGGTGGCGGTTGGTGGTTAGAGGAGAGGCGTTTGCATATGAAATAATAGCCCTGCCTAATTAGAGGTAATACCATCCTGTGGTATCTAGAGGTGGAGGTGTTTTTTTGGCTGGGATCATTATAAGACGTTGAATGGAGGGTTTGTCTCCCCCCCCCCCCGGCCATCTGCTCGAGGATGGAGCAGAGTTTGCTACCACGTAGCTAAATAATTTAGGCGGAAAAAATGTTTTTGTGTACTGACCTAATGGCTTTGTTTTCGGGAGCTGTTCTTGAAGACATCCTTCAGTGCCCCTGCCGGCCTGCGCTGTCAGTCTGAAACCTCAGAGCTGTCTGATCTGTCACTCTAATCTATTTATGTTATTTTTTTTCCTCCGTGTTGGCATGTCACTCGTGTGGCATAGTGATTAGAGTAGCTGGAGGATGTAGGGCAGCCATATGAATACATTTCCTCCTCACCCACGCTCATTTAGACTACCAGTCGGAGTTGAACTGACGGATGGGATCGTTAAGCTGATAGGCAGATCTGGGGAGGAAGAGTGGGTATGTTTGATTGCAGAATATCAGTGCAAGTGGTGCATGATTGAGTGCTCAAATATTAAAATCTCAAGAGTCCTTTCATTTCAACAGACGACAAAATCACTGTTGAGTTTTTTTTTCCCCCTTTCCCCAGTAAATCTTTTTACTATATACATCTGATTGAGAAAATGTCATGTATTTCACTCACCCCCCCCCCCCCCCCCCCCCCCCCCCCCCCCCCAGCTTCAGCTCTGCTCCTTTTTATAGAGATAAATGTTTGAAGATACATATATGATGCAGATATTTTTTAGTGCAAGTCAGGCTTGAATGTGTCAGTGTGTATTTATACCTCTCCTGACCCCGGCTTTACCTTTGAGTAAATTTCCATTACAACAGCATAATCCACCAAAAAAAAAAAAAAACCTGTCAGTGCCTCTCCAGAGGTGGAAGACACCAGAAATCCTTTCAGATCAGGCACTTAATTCACACTGCAAAAAAAAAAAGCGTCCTACAGATCTACAGGGAAACTCAATTAAGAGCCACATTCATGATAGTGCTGTCTGCCGCCACATACCTCACATTCTCCTGCTTCTCTTATCAATGACACATTGGGAGAGGTCCTTTACTGGCCTGCGTGCGATTACATTTCTCAAGAGTGCCTCATTTAGAGGAAAGGGGAAGGGTGACAACGGACAACCCCGGCATTTCCCTTAGGAGCCGTGTCCAAACATGATGCCTGCTGAAGCAGTCAGAGCTGCTGAAATGGCCTCCAGCTTTGCTCCCGTTGGACAAACAGACTGAGAGGGAGTGTGTCTCGGAGGGTGGGCCGATAAATTGGATTTTATTTTTGATTATAAATTTGGCTTCCTTAGATTTTTAAAACCAGATGATCGAAATAAAAAAATGATTTTGTACTTTTGTACATGACGGCTCTCCCAATGTTCCTCCTGTTTTGTCTTTTTCTTTTGTAAATCAGTGTTGCCAACTAGGGTACGCAATAAATGTATTCAAGTATATAATATTTTTGTCATTCCCAAACACGCTGCACAGGACAGTTCATGGTTCCTCTGCTGAGTCTCTCCCATCTCCCCCCGTCTCCTCTCTCACTGTGCAGGCACTGGGTGAGCGGCAGGGAGGATGCTGCTGAAAGTCCTTTGTGACTGAGCCTCTATTGAGAATTGTGTAAAATGATTGTGATGTTTTTTTTTTTTTTGCCATAATTGAGCAGCCCAGATGTCTTGGAGTATCTGGTATTAGGCTAGGAATTGAAGTCCTGCACACAGACGCTGTAGATAATGGACATCTTGGGTTGTGGAGCGGCCCCCCTCAGGTCCATTCGGAGCTCTTGCAGAGAGAGCACACAAACAGGGACTAGAGGAGGATTTAGCCTTCCTTTATAGATGGAGAAGCGGCTTAGACAATGTGGAGTGCACAGTCTGATCCTCATGTCTGTGGTTGAAAGTACCTGCGGATTCATGGACAGAGAATATGTTTGACTTAGTGAGTATCAGTTTATATTGCAGAGAGAAGGTAACTGATGCTATTGTTAGCCTGGGGGGTGGTTTTGTAAATTGTCTTAATCTTTTTAGACAGTGATAGTTTACTGTTGCACACAGTGTCATTGTGCATGAGAATCTGTTCATGTGCTGCAGTGCTTTGCCTTTTACCATGGGAGTCTCTAGGCAGGTTTAAATGTTGATGTCGGAAAGCCCCAAGCTATCTTCTCTCGAGCATGGCTTTTACCTACTAAACTAACCCCGGATGCCGGCTAAAAATAGAGCCTTTGTGTACGCAGCTTTAGCAAAGGGGGAAAAAAAGATGTGGTTACTCATCAGTGAATTGAAAAACAAGTGGAGCAGACAAGTGTCTTTGCCCTGCCAATGTGAACTAAAACAGAGAGGACCTCCGAGAATAAAGCAAGCCATGATTGCACCAGGTAAGAGAAAGGAGGCAGCGTGCAGAGACCACAGAGAATCCCTTATGAAGTGGCCTACCCCTTGCCTCCAGCTGAGCCTTTCATTGTGCTGTTGTTTCTAGGGGGCTTGGATGGCAGCTTAGATTAGATCGCACTGAGTAATGGATTGGAGCTGACGAAAACCTGCTGCAGCTCGACATCACCGCAGCTAGGATCCGTGCACTGCTGAGGATCTGGCTGGTTTATTCGGATCAATTTGAGTTGCCCTCATTGTTAATAACCCTGTGTATATTCATGCTAACATTGTTCTCCTCTAATCTGTATTCATGCGAGTATTTCATTCAATCCCTCCGCAAAGCCGGCCCTAAATCCTTGCCAATCACATTTTGCTACTTCATAATTCTCCAATTGAATATGCCATGAATGACTTTTTCAGTCTCTCTCCCCAAACTGAGTGGATCACTGTGCTGGTTATATTGTTGTTAGATTCTATTTTGCATTTAAATGTAAAAAAAAAAAAAAAAATCTAGTTTCTCTATTATTTGTTCTATAAAGTGTGGTATGAATAAACGTCCAGCTTTTGCATATTTATAATACCAGATAATCAATTACTAAAATTTGGCGGCATACAGGGGGGAAAAAAAGGAACCCTACAGCTGTATAGGTACTCAAGCAAAGCGTGATAATTTGGATGTTTATCCTTAGACAGGTTTTGATTAAAACTACAGAGATGAGCATGGATTTGGGTAAATGTGGGAGTGATTGGAATGAATAAAACATGGCTTTTAAAAAGGCTGTTTTGGAGACAGAGAGAGAGAGAGAGAAAGGGGGGAAAAAAGCTGTGTTTAGTAACAGAAACCTGCTGTGTGGCCATTGTGGGGGATGATGTGTTAATCGAGCCACAAACTGTGTGGTTTTTCAGGCCAGAGGTCTCATTTAAACAGGCTCGGAAAAGAGAAATGTATTTGAGCAGGGCCCCGCTGGCTGCTAGCCCTTGACTCCATTGCAGTAATGTAAATGGTGGATTAGGTGACGTTGGCTGGGACCCCCCTCCCAGCCCCTCTCCAGCCACTGCCCCCTCCTTCTCTTTTCCATTAAGACAGCTGGTATCTTTCAAAGGGTCCTGGCCTAGTGATTGATGTGTAATAGCTCCAAGCCTCACCTGCCCCCTCACAGCGTTATTCATCGGCCAGGCAGCCAGCACCGCTTTCTACTGAGCACTTTGTTTCCTGGGTTGTGGGTGGAGAGCCTTCCCCCCTCGCTTTTTTTCTCCGTCTCACTTTCTCCTTCTCTTCGCTGTCAGCCATCAATACATTATGACTTTTCACTACCACAGTGTTACTACTTCACTTCACACTGACTCACTCCTTTTTACTCACTCAATTTGTTCTGCTTCAAATTGCTCTTTTATCTGCATCAAACTGCAGCTGCCGATCTGCAACAAATTCACCACAGGTATATTGACTAGTGAAAGTATAAACACAATTTACCCATTGCTAAATCCCGACCATCGAATGCAGACCGGTCACTCAAAGCGTAGCGTCAGGCAGCTTCAACCAGGATCCAACAACGATTCGACTGTGTTTCACCTAATCTCAGGCTATCGTTTCAGATTGTTTTCATTCTTAGGCTAGTTTTGTGGATTTCAAGCTAGTTATGATTAAACCCTTTGCCCGAGGCACATGTAACAGTGAGAAGACAGATATACACAGTGATGCCCCGTTCCAAAACCGAGATCAAACACTGAAAAAGTGAAGGCCGTGGCTAAAATGAGCACTTTGCATCGTGCATTATGAACAGGACACACAAAAGGTTGACAAATAACAATTACTGAAAACAATATAGCTTAGGAAAAATAAATCTTCAATTAAAACAAATAATTTTAAAGATAAATTTAAGTGAATAGTATTACTGGTAGAAACTAGCAAAGATGGCAACATATAATGGACTAGTCATGCACACTCCTAGATAAAAGTGCAATTACTTTTTTAGCCCTTATAATAACGCTGTTTTGTGGTTTTTAGCAGATATCGACTGGTCAACTCAAATAAGTATACGGTTAGTTATCAGTAGCCAGCTGAGCTAATATGACTAAGGTCTGGAGGAAACAAATCTGAGTTAGATTAATGTTAGCTGTGCTATCCGAGATCTAACCCGGTTGTTGCCAGTTAATGTCGTCATCTTCTGTCTCCATTGCGTGGTGATGTGGTGGTTCATTTTTACACTGTGATTCGTAGCCTTTAGTGTCTATCTCTTACCTTTAAACCTGTATTCGATGCTGAGTTGTGTTGACACAATAACGGAATTTCTAGCTTCAATACAAAACCTAAACCAAAAAAAAAACCAAAACAGGGAAAATTTGACTTTTTTATTAAAAGGTATTCATAGCAAGGCTGTAATATTATGATTTTCTTCATTGGTTAGTAGCAGAGAACAGACTGACTGCAGTAAACATGAACAAGAATGTACATTTTTATTAATTATATTTAGGAATGAAATGAATGATATAATTTTTGCATTAGCGCACACGTTCAAAAGCCCCTGGGATTGTCACAATGCAAATGGCCATAAGTTACGAGTAAAAAACAAATCTGTGCTGCAAAAACCTTTTTGCAACCGGAGAGAATGAGGTGAGTGATGAGAGGACAGCGCTGTGAGTGACTGACAAGAGATGGGTCTGTGGGGGCGCTGCAACTGTGTGTGTGTGTGTGTGTGTGTGTGTGTGTGTGTGTGTGTGTGTGTGTGTGTGTGTATGTGTGTGTCAGTCAACTCGTTTGGAAGAAGAGTGAGCGAGAGAGTAGTATTGATACCACAAAAACTCAACCATTTTAAATATTCAGAAACAATTTGCATTTTACAAAAATAAGATATCTTCAGGCATTGCAGGTGGTGACAATGTGGGCTCCATGCTAGCTCCGATAGCTTGACAGAGCTAGCAGCGGCTGACATCGAAGGGGCGGGGCTTAACAAGGGGCTAATAAAAAGCAAGCATGTCCATATGAATAAGGAAATTTTTTTAAAAGTAAATACAATTACGTGAACTTCAGCACGGTAATTGGAGTAACAGAATTTGGTATGAGGCGGTTGCGCAAAGTGTTTCCAGATGCAAACTAATAGCACCTAGATTGTAAAGACACTTATAGAGGCTTATAGCAGCCCACAACATCAAAGGAGAATTGGCCAACCCTTCATTTGCAACAGTTCAGGGTCCTCCTTGCTCTCAGTGCAAGAGGCTTATGTTACTGATTAGAGCAGAGAAGAGGTGCTTAGCTCATACACAGATTCTGGCAGCTCCCAGGATTAGAGCTGTGCTATCAAATGGTACCTTCATCAATGTTTTCATGTTCCTCACACCTCACAGACATGCTGCTGGATATGGACACAGGAGGGGTGCACAGTATGTATTTTGGCACACCCAATGGAGGTGTGTATAAGAGCTGGGTGTGTGTGTGTGTGTGTGTGTCCTTGCACAGACATGCGCGTTAGATCTCTCCCAAGCCCTTGCGTCCTGTGTGTGCACTAATGTGTTCTTGTGTGTGTGTGTGTATATATGCTGGCAGCCCAGTGGTCGCCGTGGTAACTCATCATTAGGTGATTAATGGGGCTGTGACGAGGCTGCGGTTTAATCAGGCCCGGTGTTTGTGTTGAAGCCGACGACAAGAGCAGCTGCCCTGTCAGTTGGTGTCTGCTCATGAGATGACAGCACCCGCTGCTGAGGAGCGCCGTTGTCAAAAGCGCTTCATTGTGTGTGTGTTTGAGTGTGTGTCTGCATGTGTATGTGCCTGCCAAAATCCTTTCTTCCACCTTCCTCTTCCCCTCTATTCTTCCCCTCACATTCTCTCTAGCCCTCTCAATAAAAACACACGTCCACTTGCAGACAAGCTGTATAATTTTCACTCTGAGCTGGGTCTGCTCTACCTGGCTCCATCCCTACCCGTCCTTCTTTTTCACTCTCCCTCTCCCACCCCGCTATCACCACCATGGTAACGCGGGTGCCGATTGCCTGGTCTGATCCCTCTGGGGGCAGTA
Organism: Plectropomus leopardus; assembly: GCF_008729295.1. NCBI lineage: Eukaryota > Metazoa > Chordata > Actinopteri > Perciformes > Serranidae > Plectropomus > Plectropomus leopardus. The sequence goes on along the minus strand of NC_056470.1, from coordinate 15,604,470 downwards.
ATGACTATTTCTAGTTAATTTGTTGCAGTGGGGGTGGAGGGGTAAACACTGGCAGTAAATGAGAAGCCTCCTTTGTAGGCGCAGTGTGTAGGGGCAGTGTAGTGCAGACAGCGTGCTGCTTCAGCTTTGCCCACTTCACTGTTTATGGAGGATTTCATTATGGCATGAGAAGGTGGTAGCTGGGTTCCTTTGAGTAACGACGATAGCTGAAAATGGCAGTGGACTGGGCATGGCAAAATGACTGGCTCAGCCTCTCTGCACTCCCTCTCCGTACCCAGTGGATTGCTGTGTTCTTCCCTCCAGAGCTGTCACTTCACATTAACACAGTGGTGACTGTCAGCCAGGGCAGAGGGTTGGGCCGGGGTGCAGTCCAGTAAGCCAGAGTACACACAAACACACACACTCACACAACCACACACAGATGAGTAAAATTGAGCCTGGTGTCACCACAGATGGTCTGCTGAGAAGCTAGCCAGTTAACTCTGTCATTGAGCTTTATGCTGTGTCTCTGCCGTGGCATTGCAAACGACAAGCAGAGTCTTGTGCCGAAAAGACACATTATCTCCAAGGAATTCTATTGGCTGCCAGCCTCATCCTCAATGCAGCGCTGCCTCTTATTGCTTATTCAGTTACTGACTTCCCTTTAGCTTATTGTGTTACAAATACTGCGCATGTAGCTCTTGTCATTCTACTTTACTTACTCTCTTTTTTTCCATTCCTCCACCCTTTAATAACTCTGTTTTACTGCCTCTGTGAAAGAATGGAAATATGTTTGAGCAGGAAGCTACGAGGTTTTGTTCTTTGATAGAGCTACTCGGTGCTCTCCAGAGTATACATGGTTGTGAAGGGGAGTGCCAACAATTACTGTGATGTGGAGAAGAGTCAGCACAGCTGCCTGATCTCTAGGAACTATTCTTGTATTTCTCACCCACTGAAGATCTCCTTCAGCAAAAATAACTTTTCTTTTTTTTTTGCTTAGTAGACATAGCATATGTTCTGTAAGGATAATGGTTATTGACATATAGTTATGCTAATTGTCCTTTTTCTGTTCTCTGCAGCTTTTCTGAAACACTGGGGTTGTTGGTGTGGCCAAATTTTCCCTGGATTTGACTGGTAAATTCAGAAGACTGAAGCCCAGGCTCACAGTCTACCTTTCACGGAGGCCCAGCCGTGAGAGGACTGAGGAAGGCACGTGGCGGATCATGACGGCCGACAAAGAGAAGGAGAGGGAGAAAGAGCGGGACAGAGACAGAGACAGGGACCGGGACAAGAGAGAAGCTGGTAAGTCCCGCCGGCAGGACGGGGACAGGGGCGACCGTGAGAGTGAGAGCTCCAGGCCCCGACGCAGCTGTACGCTGGAGGGTGGGGCCAAGAACTATGCAGAGAGTGAACACAGCGAGGATGAGGACAACGACAATGGCAGCACAGGTGGAGGCAGCGGCACGGCCGAGGAGGCCGGCAAAAAGGGCAAGAAGAAGACGCCTAAGAAGAAGTCACGCTACGAGCGCACAGAGAATGGAGAAATCACGTCCTTCATCACAGAAGACGATGTTGTTTACAGACCCGGAGGTGAGTTGAAGACATAGTGTAATTGTGTCAGCAGGTGGGCCGCACTCATCATGGTCACCAGCTGCAGTGAACACCAGTAAATCTTTATTAGTCACTCTTCCAGTTTACTGATAATCGTCAACCCATCCTCTTAACATCACATTCACTATATTCCTGTGTGTTCCCAAGAAGTGTTTTCCAGCCAGCTTTACTTCCTGTTTTTGGATTGAGTTCTCTCTCAAACACAGAATGGCAGTGTGCTTATCCATGACCATGGCAACGAGTTTCCTCTTCTGTTGTATGTGTCAGAGGGATAGCACAGATAGAGATAATGGTCTTTGTGGATTTTCCTCCACACTTTCACTTGAATTTGAAGGAAATATGAATGAATATGAACTTCAGCATTAGCTGGAATTCAGTTACTTCTGAACGACAGCTTAGCTTAACTATTTAACTGACAGTTGCCTGTGTGATGATTCCTGTAACGCCAACAACTAGTTAATGAAATACCTCATTTTTTAAACCAATATTTCGTGTCAATCTGTAATTGATGAGAAAGTTATTCTTAGTGTACATCAACTACTTTGTATCAAACAGGGCTTCGAATTTGGGCTCTTGATTAGTGTTGTTTCCATGCTGAAATTTCTGTCATATAACACAATGAAAAATAACAATATTTGATACCACAGGGAAGTATTGACATTGAGGTCAAACGAGTTAAATTCTTTATTAAAAGATAAATACTACAGGGCTGTAACACGGTGACGACAACTTCTATTTTCTTGGTAACTGGCAGAAAACAAAAGAATCATTGTAGTAAACAACAATAAGATTGAGCGAGAAATTGAGCTGGTATGGGTGTTTCCTTTCTATGGAAAATGAATATTGAAACCACTGGAAATAATTTGAATTATTATGTATCAGTAAAGTGAGATTTTAGACAATGCTAGTCTTGCTCACTCTGTCAGCACTGATGTTGCCAGCACCAGCTGGCAGTTGCCTAGTAATTCTATCCCTCATATAGCATACTGTAGTCTGTGGATGTTAGCTTACCCAAATCACACAGACTTTGTGAACAAGTTTGACACGCTGTAATAGGTTGAGAGAGGATCGTTATATGCACATCACGCAGATGCAACGCCATCAAGATCCGAGTAGAATCAAAAAATTTTCTTCACTAAAATTGCATGGTGTTGAGTAAGTGTGCAGACGTTATTTTTTTCCTCATGAACACTGTAATAGGCCCAATAAATCCTGTACAATCCCAAAAGGAAAGACCACTGCCTTGTTTTGCCCGCGACTCACACATTATGAGTGCTGCAGGTGAAGGCAGTAAAAGCATACAATTTGTGGCACATTTGCTCTCCGAACTACAGGCATCCTTTACATCTTTCATGTAGGTAAAATACAAGACTAGCTGGCCCATGACAGGGCACTTGTGCAAGTTTGAAAGATGATGTGCCTTCCACTACAATCTCACATCATTTTTCCATTTTAGCAAAAATGCCTTTTTTTAAAAAAAAATTCTGAGCACTAAATTAGATTAGTATGAAATAGTGTGGCTAATCCACATTGTTGCGAAATAATATAAAGAATTTTAAAAAAAGCCACAATACACTGGAGTGGGGTTTTAAGACACGTTTTTAACTACTCAGTGTTACATTTCTGGGTTCTCAAAGAAACAGTCTGCTCTGTTGCTGTAAACTGCGGAAGGATTGCAGAGTCTCCAGAGTAGCGACTCTGTAACAGCAGAAGTACTCCCTCAGGCGAGAGGCCAATGCATCATACAATCAATTCCAAGTTGACCCACTCTGTGCTTTGTCTTGGCCTAAGTCAATAAAGCAAAGTGGTGCTTCACTAGATGATGTGATAGTGACGACAGCCATGTTAATGATTTCATCCCAACACTATCTGACTCACTGAAAGTATGCTGTCTCCTATGGGGCCAAAAAGTGCTCTAGTTTCCTCGAGAGATGTTTGAGCTGCGGTACAGTGTCTTTATCAAGTCTGATGCAAAAGGCTAAAAAGAGAATCAACCTTTTCCGCAGCTGTAAACAAGGCCTCTCTTTCACCCACTGTTTAGAAATTGGTTGTATTAGTGGGGGGAATGTCAACACTCGCTGTCGGAAGGAAGCCAGGCTAGCTGAGTGTGTGTGTAGTCTGCTCTCGCTTGATTACTGCTCAGTGCTATCCACCATGCAACTGAATCATTACCGCCATGTCTTTTCGTTTATCAAGCAGCTAGCAAAAGGTCAGGTAGTGGGGGGGTGGCCTATATTGCTGGCTTACTTAAAAGGAAGACGTAAGAAAACTACAGTCAGTGTGTTAGGTTTTTTCTCTTAAACTACCTATCTAATCACACATCCACACAAACGTTCCTTTTTTTTCTTTTATAACTACTAAAGAGACAGCTTCAAGCAGGTACAGTGAAACAGCCAGACCTCCCCACCCCACACTTTCCGTCTAGCTGCGTAATCTTGTTGGCTAAATTATCTCTGTGCTGGTATCAGTGGAGGTCCTCGAGCAAGCAGTCACACTGAACCCAAGTCTTGTTGTCGCTGACTCCCTATTTCCGTCTCTCTAACTCTCTGCAATGGACTCCATTGAAGCATTTTTTTTGCGGCGCGTTTCATGTTTAATAGAGAGAGCACCGGCGCTTTGTCTCTTAGTTAACCATGCGGAGAGGGGGGGAGCAGAGAGGGAGAGAAAGAGGGGGGGTGGGGGAAAAAAACGAAGCAGTCAGTCACATCAATGAAACATTCAAAAGGCATATAAACAAAGTCGACCGTCTCAGTGGATTAGCCCTGCCGAATATTTATATTTCCACATCCGAGCGCACTGCACAGCCAGTGTCTGGTTGATGGGGAATATTTATGTTTCCTGTCTTCTCCTTCAATTAATTTGACAGGTCTAGAGGGGCCCGAGTGTCACAACCTGCTCCCACCACATAGACTGGAGCCGTTTGATTGGTTTAGATTAGGGATGAGCCTGGATAGGCGGTGGGTGGCCCCAGCACTGGTACACTAGTTTGTAATTTACCACCTATTGTCAATGTAGAAGATCCTCCACCTCAGCTAGTGACCTCCTGCTGTCTCCCCCGCTCATTGTTCAAGTGATAAAAGCTTTGTGTGTGTGTGTGTGTGTGTGTGTGTGTGTGCGAACAGCACCGTGTGCTTTCCTCCTCCTGCTTGGTCATTGGTAGCAGCCTTCTTGCAATCAGATTTGATGTGTGCAGCTTAGGCAGGCACAAAGCCTGCAATGGATTATGCTTTACTAAATGTTAAATCCCTTTATAGCCGTCTAGTGACACACAATATGTAAAACTAACCACCCCTGGAGAGGGATTTGTACCGCCCCAGACATGGGGAGAGGGAAGAAGTCAGCGATGGAAAGCAGTGAAGAAACGGAAAGAAATTGAGAACCAAAATAGTGTTTTGATTGCTTTTGTCAAGGGGAGCTTTAGAAACATACAGGCCCATGTCATCTCATAAGAAATAACAGGTAAACTAGTATTGAAACCGTCTGCACACTCCCAATCTCCAGCCATCTTCCAATCTCTCTGCTCAGCCTTTCTATCCCTTGAAGATGGGTTCAGGCAGCTTAGTGCACATCGATTGGTTGGGGAAGGGTGGAAGGAGAAGTGCAATCGGCCAATAGGTGGGCCTGCAGCTAACTGTAGCTCTGCTGCTGTTTAAAAAGGATGGAGGAGTGTGTCTGCGGTGATGGTGGCCAGGGGACTCTGTCCCGGGCCATTGGTATGGTCGACTGCTGGGCTGAAGAGCCTGATGCAGTGCAAACAGACATGCCAAATCGATCTGTGCCCCGTGGCTGAGCTCTCACCACTTCCCCAGGCCGGGCCAGACACCTCCAGAGCCTGTTCTCTGCACTCGTCCTCCCCCCACCCTAGATTATAGATCCTCTCTCTGGAGATTATACACACTGCCATGGGGGGATCAATAGGAGACACCCTAGAAGCACAGAGACACACAAAAAAACTTGTCAGTGCACACACATACGCGGCACACTGATAACCAGTATTTCTGCACACTCACAAGTGTACTCTAACACATATACATGCACAAACTAACACAAATACAAGGCATGCTGTTAACAGACATAGACACGGTTCCTATCTGACAAGCACACTCGTGTAACACACACACACAGGCTCATTCAAATACACACAGTGCTCTCTACATTGCTCATCCCTTCTCTCCACTGCAGCAGGACTCTGCTTGGCGCTGCAGGCGGCGGGCTGCCATAGCATGTCTCCTTCCTTCTAACTGACTGGCTGGCTGGCTGGTCTGTTTAAAATGGAGAGAGCTAATGGAAACCACCTGCCCCCCCCCCTCCACTTCTTCTGCCCTTCTACCTCAGTTTATGTCACACAACATGGCTGCCACAGCCAACTCACTGAGTCTCAGGGTGATCGAGACAAGACTTGATTAGATTCACTAATTTCCTCTTAGAGAGCGATAAGTGTGTGTAGTGAGTGCAGTCTATAGAGCAGGGCTAGTCTGAGAAAAACACCTTGTGTGTATGAGTGTTGGGGGAGTTGTTGATGTGGACAGCTGGTGCTTTTTTGCCGCAGCCACCACAGAACCCTAGGGAGTGTGTGTGTGTCACAGTATGTGTCATGTGCACTCACAGTAAACTGTGCAGCAGGAGTACGTCTGACACACACATGTAGAGCTGGATAACCGGCCCTCCCTCCTCCTCCTTTATTCAAACCCAGGATCAACTGTTGGCGGTCACACAAACCTGCCGTGTTCCTTATGTTTGCACAGGCTTTAGTTATTCCATCTTGAACATGTCTGCTGTAATTTTCCTCATGTTGTTTGTGATGTATATCACCATTACTGCTAATCGTAAACGGTAACTGTATAGCTGCAAATGTTAACATTTATAAACCACGCCAGGTATTGACTTGATGCGGCAGATTCACATTAAAACACATTTTCTTAGTCACATCAGTTATACATTTTAACTGTATAAAACATTCAGAGCATTAATGTAGTTTGTTGATTTTCAACCAGCCTTGTATCAAGACAGTGTGGGTAGTATGTATAGATGAACTGTGGTAAACTTCCCTCCATCTAACCAGCACCTAGATATCCCTCCTCCCCCAGCGACACTTCTCCAAATTCCGTAATTTCCATCATTTGGTGGTGTTTTGCTGGCTCTTAGGGCTGTTGCTCAAACTACGGGCTGTACTTTCACATTTTGTGTTTCCCGCCAACAGTTGCCAACCCTGCTGCCACCAGGAAGTACTCAGAAAGTATGCAGCTGATCATAAAACACACCCAACCATCTCTCTATCTCTCAAACTAACGGAAATCTGAAATCCAAACAAACAGTAAAACTAGACAGCGCCGATCGACTTTAATCAAGATTAAGTTACTGCACTGTCTGTTTCTAATCTAAAATGTTTTCGGAAACTTATTTTTATGCCCCCTTTGGCTGCAATGGCTAGAGTTTGTGAACAGGAAGTCGGCATCATACTGCTTCCTGCACAGTGACAATGGAGGCCGAAAAAAGGAGATCATACGGTAAAATTAAGTAGTGCTGATCAAGTATTAACCAAGATTCAGTAAGTGCTGTATATATTTTTCACCTCAGATGTTTTCAGAAGCATGTTTTAGCTTACTGTTAAATTGTAAAACAAGATCTGGCCGGTTGCTGTTGTTTCAGACGGACCTTTCCACGTTACGTTAGGCGCAGAGCATTCTGGTAGTTGTATGTTTTCTACCTCTTTAGCAAAAGACACCTTTTTCTCTGTTTTATTACTTCTTAAATAATACAAATGAATTTTGCACCAGCTGAGTTGACCAGCTGACTGCTTTTTTTGCATTTGCCCTCATACACCAGACCTTCAGATAGAGTCACAGTCCATCATTCTGAGTTGGGAAAACCTGACCTTCCTTCAGCACCTTGAAAAGTGAAGTGTAATGTAATGTAAGGTACTCACCATAGATTTCTGCTCAACACATCTGTGTTTTTCAGATGAATATTTGATTCGGAGTAAAGTAAATCACACTTCATTGGAACAAAATGTATCTGAGTTCTGCTTTCAGCACAGATCCTCTTGAGAAGCCAGTATAATGTGATTCAGTATGTGTTAGATCGGCTATTCTAGAGCCAAGACACCGTAGGCTAGTGCTCGATTAGCATAGCACATCCCCTGCGCTACAAAGGCTAGCTGTCGATCAGTTTGCTGTTTCCAGTCAAGCTAACATGAGGGACAAGCCCTTGGAGTCATCTCATATTGAAACACAGCAGTGTGAATCTGTAGCCTGTCGCTAACTGAACAGATCTATTTTTAAAAAGCCCTCTCTGCTCTCCCATCTCTCCCCACACTAGAGACTCTGGGAAAAGGGCTTTTTAGTGAAATCCAACCACCTGCCGACTGCTAAATGAGAAAGCGTGGGCTAGCCGAGAGGGAAAGCAGAGGAGGAGGGGATGGGGGGTTGTTGTCAAAGAGCCTCTGTTCTCCCCGAGGAGCTCAGTCAGCTGTAGGCCTGCCCCATTGTAGAGAGCTGATGGTATCGCTTGCCAGGTATTTCCCACTGCTTTTCCAGTGCGAAGAACGAAGAGTTGTTGGGCTTGTGGATGAGGAGAGAGGAAGGAGGAAAGTTGGTGGAAGAATCAAAGTGTCCGTGTGCCTCCAGGCCTTGACTGCCTGTTACGCCACCCCACTGGGACCGGCCCAGCAGGAAATGGCACAAGGCAGCCTTGGTCATCAGCTGGTCTCCCTGGCGGAGGTGTTGCGGTTGGTGCTGGATCAGTAATAACACCGGTTTCCCTCTTTCTCCCAAGCTCCGTGTCTCTCTTGGCCCTCCAGTCCCCTCACACCCCTGTGGTTCCATTATTGCATTCCTTGTGCTATTTAATTTTAGGATCAGTACACTCGAGGGGGGGGGGGCTTTGCTAAAGCCGTGCACTACTCCGCTGCGTCTCTGCGTGTGTGCCTGTGCGTCTGCGCATGTGTGCTCTGCCAGTTTGAGCCTAGCACCCCTTTTAACAATGCAGGTGCGTCCTGCTGCATGGCTAACACTCACCACCTGCAAGCACGCCTTAAACAGTCGCTCGTCTTGATTTCATAAGCCTGCCTTGTTTTTTAAAATATGCTCATATATCTTTGCTGCGTTTAGGTAATCTCATTTCACACACACCCTCCATCACTGTTTACAAAACATTGGCATATATGACTGTGTTCACAATGTGACTTTTCCATTGTTGGTGGCTCGTAAAAGAAAGCCGAGCTGATATTATCTAAGACCTCCCCCTCCCCTCTGCTGAAGCGCTGCAGCAAATTAAACAGCATCTTATTTGCTTGATACAGAGAGAGGAGGACGCGGCTCTTTTGCTGAGGCTAGGTGTGTTTTAGATTAGACATGCTTGGCAGCCATAAGAGAATGGCTGGCTGAACAATGCAGCTGAGAAAATTGCTGCGTGTGTGTGTGTGTGTGTGTGTGTGTGTGTGTGTGGGTGACGAGGTTACAACGATGAATATTCCGTCGCCTGAACTCGGCAGTGACAATGTAATTGGAGACACGGTGACCGCGTGGATCAGGTTTCAGTGAAGTGCTCAGTAGCTTCATGATTATCTCCCGGTGTCAAAGTATTGAACTTTCTCTCGCTCCGTATCTGTCTGGGTGGCGTGGCGGTCTGTAGTGGATTGTAGGGTGGAGGTGAGTAGAAGAAGTTAAACTTAACGGCTGCGGAGGGAGTGAGAGCACTTTATTACAAAGGCCCTGCTGTGGTTCTCTCTCCTGCAGCGAAGGCTACATCCATCCAACGAGCACACACTTCAACCCTTAAAAAAACTGCCCATCCCCCCCCCCCACAGACCCCCGCCGCGGCTCGTCCCTCCCTTTTCCACTTCTCCACTTGAGCGAGGAGACCCACTTCCAAGCGCGCAAAATGGCAGGAATGTTTAACAAGCCAGGCAGACCCTGGAGGAACCTTGTGGCCCGCTTCCACGAGCCCCCCAACCCTCACCCCGCCCGGCCTCCCCCGAGCTCCGTTGCCTCCTTTTTCGTCAAGCAAACGGCAGAGTCGGAAGCATTAACTGGGTTTTAACTTTCACATTCATTGAGAATCGTGTTATAGTCGCTTTCAGAGAAATGCCCTTGAGGTAGTCGACTTTTAGTGCCCAGGATGAATTCAAAATGTGCTTTTGACGTTCGAAGAATAGACTCGCTTGCTGTCTGTGAATGATTAAACTAGATCCCTGTCTCTTTTTTTTCCCACCACCTATCTTTTTCACTCTCGCTGTCTGCTCTTTATGCCTGTTGATGTGCTCTGGGGTGTAGACACGGAGATCTGGCCCCTCTAAATGAATGTGCCGACGAGGTGAAGGGACACTAAACCCTAATTCCCCCGATTTGACTCCTCCGAAACATGTCATCTCATTCAGATTAGTCTCTTTTGTTCTCGGCCCTCCCCCCACTCCCTCCCTCTTTGCTCCCTCCTCCTCCACCCGCTTCTCTCTGTCTCTCTCAACACACACACACACACACACACACACACACACACACACACAGTGTTGCTCACAGATCACACAATAGCACTGATGGATATTTTCATTCATGTTATCTTGTAAATGACTTCCAGGGATGGTGTAGAGGAGGGAGAAAAGGAGGGAGAGGGGAAAAACGAGAAGAGGGCAGCAGTGAGAGAGATATAATGCGTCACTCAGAGCCAGCAAGGGCGATAAACCCCCCCCCTTAGAACAGCTCATTCAGCCCACAGCAGATAACAAGCCCACCCTGGGGTTACACGAACACACACACACACACACACACATACAGAGCCTCTCAAAAAACAAAGCCTATGATGTCACAGACGCACTCGTACACACCAGCCCCTCTACAAATGGTATCTTGGGTGTCAGAGCCATTTAATATCTTTGCCGCCCCTCTTTTCCTCTGCAAGCGGTAAGATAAACCACAGCCAGATCGATAACTCTGTTGACACAAACAAATAAATAACAGATGACGGCACTGTCAGTCACAGAAAAAAAAAAAAAAAGAAGCTAGCCGCTCATCTTTTGTTAGGGAAAGCGTTGCTAAGTTCTTCTGCAAGGAGCAGCTCAGCTCGGTGAAATGAGCACCAGAAGTTTGTGTCGTCAGTGCAAATCTCACCTATAAATCAGAGCTCACAGAGCTGCAAGATAAAGTCCGTCTTCACTCCTCACGGCCCTTTGTGTGTGTGATAATGTAAGCAGGAGTGCTACGCTCCGTTGCACCAAACTGCAGACACAACCAGCCTTGGGAGCAGTCAAATAGCTTGTTACATTGCTTCCATCTGAATAGAAGGTCAGTTTTTAGTGTGTGATGTATTTTTCAATCAATTATGTGTCAGTGGTTTTTGATTGCTTTGCCCGTTGAGCAAGCAAGAGCCGTCTTTTTACAGGTTATTATTTTAACCAGAACACATCCATTTTTTCTCTCAGTTTGATCACTCTCCTGGTGTTGTGTTTCAGCTAAAAGCAAAAGGTGAATGGGAGACTATTATGCTAATTGGACTTTTGTGGATTCAAATCTCTTCTACTATAATAATTCTAACCCTTGGCTGTTTCTGGAAAGTACTGTGCCAAGCTTAGCGGTAACCATTAGCCATGCACCCCCCCCACCCCCCACCCTCCCCCCCACCTCCTCCTCCCTTTTCTTCTCCACAGAAGTGGCTGTGTGTTTTTGTCCTCTGCAGCGTGAATGTTTTTGTTAAGGAGATGAGGGTTCACGACCTGGCCATACCACCAGTCACATTCAATTTAACAGCACAGCCGGCCAAGGCCACCTCCTCACACACAATGTGAGGGGGCTGCTTTTAACACTCGGGAGGGTTATGTAATTTGGCCACATTTTAAAACATGAGAGGACAGAAGGTGAATTTCTTTGTTTCACTGCTAAGCTAACCCAAAGTTAACTGGACATGTTCAGTATGGAGGTGCGATGACGGAGATTGTCATTTTGTTGCAACGAGTTACAGTGATGACTGGGGGGTGGAAAGGGGTTAAAGCCAGTATTACTCACTGGTGTATAAATGGAGTGGAACAATAACATAATTCCCCTTGGGCGTAATGTTTGCTTTGGAAAGGCAACCTTGTAGCGCTCCAAAAGTCCTTAATCCTATTACTTGCATTCCAATTGAATTTGACTCAAGGAGAAAAAATGTCTTTTCAGCAGAGGTAACAGCACCCAAAATAATATATTACTGAGTCTGGCTGCATAAAAACATTAAAGCTCTGGGAAGTATGAACATCTTCCTTCAAACTCACTTTTCTTTTTCTTCTCTCTCTTTTGCAGATTGTGTGTACATTGAAAGTCGGCGGCCCAACACTCCCTACTTCATTTGTAGCATTCAGGATTTCAAGCTGGTGAGTACATTTTCACTTCCTGTCTGTCCTGTTTCATGTCCTCACGCTGGCCTGAGGTTCACCGCTAATCCGCCCGCCCATCCCGCGTCTCAAGCGGGAAAACAAACCACTGTTGTTCCTAGTGAGCAAAAATGCCAGAAGAAATCAGGGCTACAATGTGCACCATAATTAGGAGATATAGTTGCAGAGTTGCACATTTTTTCTTACACTGTGGTCGTCTGATGAGAATACAAATCTTAGCGAAATACAATTTCTAATCAGTTTGTATCCTGAGGTTTGTTTTGAAAGGGTCTTGTGGAAAAATAAAAATCCCTCTGAGAGCCAGGCTTGAATATTAACCACCTTTGCGATCCACTGGCAGTATAATAATGCTTGTAATGGAAATAAAGATGTTTGTCGATGCACTTAATTGATTTAATGAAGGAGACCGTCACCAGATTTCAATTGATTTTTTTACAACCTAATGTGGCCAAATTGCCTCTTTTGCTGAATAAAGAAAGAAATTAGTTTTTAATTTGCTACAGAGAATGGCTGATTCATCAGGCTCAGTCAGTTTAGTGAAGTGGGGCTTGTTTTCTCTGCAATGGGACACCGAAAATGTATCACACACACACACACACATACACACACTCGCACACAGACAAATTGATTTTCCCACACTGCATTCTCTGTTTGCTAAAGGGGGAAGTTGCATTTGAGTTCACCCGACAGATTTGTCTTTGTTCATGCTGATGAAAAGGGATGTAACCTCAAGGTTTGAGAGATGTGGTTAGATTTGCTACTCTGTAGTCGACTTTAAAGACTCCCTGCACAATTTTAGAAATCCTGTCTCAGTTAAACGCACGCCATTCAAATTATTAAAAAATAAATAAAAATCAATAATGACTTTAATGTACTGTATTATCAAACTTGGAGTTTTTACACATCTAGTAATAATGGCTGGCTTTTCTCAGAAGTCAGTGCAACCAAACAAATGTTTCTTTTCACTGCCGGTCAAAGTTCACCAAATGTGAGCTGAAATCAATTGTTTTTAATTGGCCTTTTGTTTAGTTTCCAACTGCCATGAATGGCCAATGAAACACGTTTCTTTGCAGGTTTGCAGGTTTGCAGTAATGTGACCGCATTAAAGTCCCTATGAAATGAAAAATACAACAAGTTTTAATCCCAAGTCCCTGATTTATTTGATAATTTTTCACTTGTTGTAAGTCAAATATATAGATATATATATATATTTAAAATCAGTTTGTTAGTATTTTTACATCAATTTTGTCCTTTCTGTCTCTGTAAAAGCAGGTAAAATAGTATCAAATGCTTGATAACACATCCTGCACTCAGGAGCATTTACAAAAGGTCATCCAATAAAATGAGACTTTCAACAACTAGCTAGCCACATGCGTCAAATAAAAGAGCATCTCATTGCTCACAGAGCAATATGGAGAGAGAGATAGATGTGTGTTTGGATATCAGTGGGCAAAACCTTTGTTTATATGTCTAATTTTTTTCTCCCTCCTCCTCCTCCTGATCTAAAATTGAGAAATAAAGGTGGGGTGAAAAATTGCGATCCCAATACTCGAACTCCAAGTTTTTTTTTTTAATTATGTAAATTATTAATACTATAAATAAAAATTAAACTTTTGGTTAAAAACACCGTCAATTTCTTTTTCAGTCTACGAGATATAATTTGCTGCAGTAGAAATGATCGAAGTGAGATGAAGAGACCGGATCAGATATTGACATGAAAAGTTTTCCTTTGTGGTCATAATTTGCAGTTAAAAAAAAAAAACAGAACAAATAACAGTAAATGTTACCGCAGTACTGGGCATATTACAACATGTTTAAAATCGAATATTGTATCGTTACCTAATTAACGTGATAATGATCATATCATATAGTGGGGGCCTCTGGTAGGGGCTTCAAATTTAAAGGATTGAATTAAAAGATATTCTTACTTCCTTTTCGAAGGGACTTTGACGTGCAAAGAACGTGTAATCGATGGGCCCGTGATGCCAAATGAAGCAGCATCTTACCCTGCTAGAGCGAGCGTTGCCTGTCTTTTAACAGATTGGTTGTCTAAGCAGAGTGCAGAGGGCTCGGTGAGGGGCGGCCAGGCCCCAGGGGGCCAAAGTAATGGCTGCCAACAGCCAGGGTGATGATGGGAGGTCAGCTCAGAGGCCACACACACACACACACACACACACACCAATTTTGGAAAAGGTGTACTTGTGTGTATGTGTGTGTGTGCAGTTGACATAGGTGTGTTGGCACTGGCATGTGTGAATACTTTTGTGTGTGAAGGGCAGTTGTTGTGTGTAGAAGGGGCTTTAAGGTGAGCTGGAGGCCTCACAGAGGGGAGGACAGCCAGGCCCCATAGCAGCAGGGCTTTAATCGGATTGCTTCTAGAGAGTGCTGAGGACGGCAGGAACCCCTCCTTGTGCACGCACATGCGCACACACAGAAAAACCCACGCACCTGCACCTTGATTAAGAGCGCCAGAAGAGGTCCAGGGCAGACTGAGGTAATTGTCCAGGGAGAGAGAGAGAGAGAGAGAAAACTGGCTCCATTAGCTGACCCCTCTTTCTCTCTTTTCACTCTTTTCTCTCTCTCAGTCGCTCGCTCTCTGTTTCTCCCTCCCCCCCAATCCATCTGTAATTAATGAACAGCCATCTGCATGCCTGTATGTGTTTGAGCAGACTGTACCCTTGTCCTCCTATGTTAAAACAACAAGCCCCGCTGGCTCTCTAAACATGCACAGTGTTTTTTCAATGAGCATACTTTGTCACCACAATCACAAAAGATATTGACACAACGCTAGCCACGTTGAAAACTCGTAATCTCTATTTACTACACCAACGCAAAATCCTCTTTTCAGGATGATAGCTGATTTAGATTGTAATTGCACATGTTTTAAGTACCATCCAGCCGGCCAGCACTGAATCCACCCTGTCACCCTGCTCTCAAAACTGGGGCACAGACTTGTGCCTCTGGGAAAAAAAAACAAAATCATACACTCATCCTGCTCTTTTGTGGTACATAATGGCCAGTGTAATCTCATTTCCTCCTCTCGCCACAATATATTGAAAAGGAGAGACAACAGGCGACTTGAGATCCATGTAAGTGAAGCTCGTATTAGACGTCACTCTCTTTATTTCCTTCCCTCTCATCTCTCCCTGCCTCTGTCTTCGACCCCCACTTTTTTTTGCTGCACGAATTATCGATCAACCCCCCTCTGTGTGGGGGAACAGGGCTTTGGAAGGCGCAGCAGAGGGGGAGGAAATTTCATTGGTCCTGAACCAAACAACCTCATCAATACTGCCCGTCTCTCACCCTTCTCCTCTTTTCTGTCTCTCTCTCTTCTCCCTTAGTCTTTAGGCTGTAACAGTCTCACTCGTGTACTTTATCTAATGACCTGTGAATCCAATTAGTGGTGTGTAGAAATCCTGAATGCAGCCATCAATCTCTGCTGCGTGGGGAAGAACAAGGATTGAAGCCCGCCTCTCAGTGTCTCTATATCTTTTTTCCTCTCGCTGTGATTCTGAGACTAGTCTTGTTGCATGTGTGTGCTTCCCCGTTGCTTTTATACACACGCACACACGCACACACGGTCATTCAGCTATAACGCATGCAGAAAAAAAAATCCATTCCGAAGCATTACAGGGATCATTTTGAACATTTTCACATCAGTTTCTCTAGTTTGTGTACTCAACAGTGGCAGCTGTGGTGCCCAGTGTAACCTCTGTGACATATTGATCCAGCCATATAGATTTCAGCCTCCTGCCTTCTTACCTAAAATGTCTGCCCAGATACAGAGGTGACCAGTAGGACGCCATTTTAACTGTTGGAGGAATTAAACAAAATCAGGAGTTGAAACAAAACGTAGAAATTCAGCAAGTAAATTACTGATGCTCTCCTGCTCATGTTTAAATTATTAAATTATTAGAGATGGAATATATGTAACAACCATAGTAAAAATGATTTGCAAAACTCAATAGGACACCTTGATTGATCGATTTCTTGAATAGTACATGAATGAGAACGTTGAAAAAAACCTTAAAGGTCTGTCGATTATAACAGGTAAAAGAATCTTTAAACTTAACACAATTATGAATATGTCACAAATTCATTATTCTTTTAAAAAAAAAGCCCCAAAATGCCAGAAGAAATCAGGGCTACGACGTCATCGGCACCGTAACAAGATAAAACATTTAAGCAGTACAATAAAAGCACAGTGGGAGAAATATATGATAGAACAGTTCAACATAAAATGTGCATTTGAGTGGATTAGGGAGCTGGTACTTACAGATGCACGGAGAACTAGGCATTAAAAATGTGTTTAAAGATGCATTTTTAAAAAAATCTGGCTTTTATTCCCTCTGTTGTGATCAATTCCGTCAATTAAGGGCCAACAATCCTCCAGTGTGTTTCCCCACAAGAGCTAGTCTCAGTTTACACCCGGTGTCATGACCTTGTAATGTGTTTACAATCTATATTTGATGAGAGTAATGCAGTGAGTCAGCCAACTGTGGACGTGTGTCTAGTGTGTGTGGGTGTGTGTGTGTGTGTTTTGTTTACATGTAACTTGTATTATGCTCATGCAGTGTGTGTACATCTGGTGCAGTACTGCACATGCACACTGTGTGAGTTGTTGTGAGACAATAAGCCATCTGACAGCGACTGAGCACTGAACAATCTGCAGCCATATCTGCCCATTGACCCTGGCTCCCCCAATCCATCCTGCTTTTCTTACCTCGATTGTCTCCTCCGTCTCCATTTCTCTGCCTCTCCCTCTCTCATCTGTCTGTTTCTACACTTCATTCCCCCCTCATCCCCACACTCCTCTTTATCTGCTGTCACTCACCTCCCTCCCTCGCTCCTCCCAGCCCATGTTCTAGTCATTGTGTCCATGTCCTCAATGCTCATTGACCCCCCCCCCCTTCTTCCCCCCCTGCCTTTATCTAACCTCATTTGCTGTTATTGGCCAAGTCAGCTGTGTTCTGTCCTCCCTCCCTTCCTTCTCTTCCTTCCCCACATCCCTCTCTCCTACTCTCTGCTTTCCTCCAGCATCCCTCTCTCCCTCCCTCTTTCGCTAATGGAGTGATTGCAGCGCTTCTCCCTCCGGGAACGCAGGATTGAGGAGCCCAGTACACCAACACACACACACACACACACACACACACACACACACATCTCTGTCGCGCACACACACACATCTCTACTCCTGGATCTCCCTGCTTATGGACATTTAATTAGATGCCATGTACAATGCAATTATCTTGCCAGGAGACCATCTCATATGTTGCAGGTCCAATTTAGCTTAAAAGGATTTGAGATTTTCTTTGTCATATAGCTGGTATACTGTGTGTGTCCTCTGGTTTTCATCGTGTGCTCCTCACCCTGGCATCAGTTTAAAATCACCGTGTAAGGTTATAGCCATCTCAAGGTTGAGCGTGCTCTGTTTGCACTGTGAGATGTGTGTATGCAAATCTGTGATATGTTGTGCATGCACGCGCGTGTTAAGGCTTCTAGCACTGGCAAATAGCAGGCACACTGCATATGTCAGAAAGTAATAAATGTTTTGTCACTCTAAGCGATGCAGCGTGTTAAAACAAAAGATGTGCCGGGAAAAGAAAAATAATAGCCTATAAACCTTAGCTCTTATTGATTAGCATTTGGCAGAACATCTCACATGCAGGATTTGTTCACGTGGGGTCGTGTGACCTCTCGCTGCCTAATGAGCAAGGATACACTCCAGAGCTGCAACAATAAGTCAATTAACCAATTAGGTCATTGATAGAAAGTGAATCAGCAGCTATTTTGATGATCACATAATTGTTTTAGTAATACTTGTAAGCAAAAAAAGCCACGTGGCATGTTTCATTATTTTCTTGCATTTTATTGACAAAACCATTACCTGAACAAATGAGAATGTAATGGGAAGATTAATGGGAAATAGTTGTTAGCTTCTGCACTAATACACATGGTAAATAGTTTTAACTGATGCTAAGAAACAAAAAAACAATCAAAGGCATCCTGCTCACTCGCATTGTTACCATTTATTTTTATTGTATCAGCCTTTCCTCATATTCACTTACTAACTTGGAACTTTAAAACAAAGCAGAGAAATGATTAAGATATCTTTCAAAATTATTCTTAGCCCTGCATTTATTAAAAAAAAAATTGTTAAGATTTTGTCAAAAGATATCACCTCATTTATGTTTTAAAACTTGTTTAAACGATTGATGGGGAAGCCAAAACAATTAATTAGCAGAAAGCTTGAAAATTAATGATTTAAAACAGCAATTTGTAGTTTTCTACATTTTCGATTAACATTGCAACATGGTGCAATTATTTCTAGCACTATAATAGAGTTTGCCGTATAGTTCAGTTCAGTTCAAATTATACAAATAAGATGTTAAACTTTGTGTGATCAGCTTATAAAAAAATCATTGATTACTTCCAAACATTCACAGTTCTCAGTGCGTACTCGGGTCATTTTCACCGTCCATGTGTGGTTACATGTGTATTCAAATGTATGTTTGTGTTGGATGGATATAACCGCGTAGCGCTCCCAGTTGTCATGTAAACAGCATGTGTACACCTCCACCACACACACATACCAAATGGTAATTGTATCTCACACAACTGTTTCCTGATGGTTTTAGCTGGTGCTTATCATACAGCCTTGGAAAATGCCACCTTTTCAAAGCCCATAATTAAAACTGTTTGATAAAGATGCAAATATATGTGCATAAATACGCATGCTTAACATGAGCAGTTATTAGGTTTTCTGTGGATCATGAGTACAGTCCTAATGGAATCCAAAGTGCTGAGAATTAGCTTAACAATGAGATCCATGCGTTAATTAGCTCGGGGCTAGCTTGTCTGTGCATATTGTGATCTGTGCAAAAAAACTAAAAAAACACTTAATTTACAGTGTGGTGTTGGTGAGTGAAGGTTCCTGCCGTGCCTCTGATTCTTCTCCAGATTCCTGCCTCTATGTAAAGCTGCAGTGTCAAAGTGCTCTGATGCATGCAGCAGCGAGCCAATGAAAGGAGAAACGTCAGACTGTAACACACAACCTGTGCGTCTCTTTCTCCACAAAGTCTGTGATTGGTGCTGAGCCACCGAGATGATAGTAGAAGGTTGACTAGACAGGCATCACTTGTCTCTTGTCACTGCCTAGAAGGCTGAGTTTCCTCTTTTTATCTTCCCATTTCTCCCTTCGCGACCAGCCCCCACCCCCCCCCCCCCCCCCCGAACTTTTTGAAATGAAATTTTGGACCAGGGAGCACCGCCATCAGTCGCACTTCTTGTTAATATTTATCGAGTAGAGCAGCAGCCGCTGCCGTCTCTTGAGAGAGGGGCGCTACCCTCATTAGGGGCAATTTTGTATGTGTGCGTATGTGCATGTGTGTGTGTTTGTGTGATCCTCAGCTCTTCCTTTCATTCCACGGTCCACTCAGCTGCCTTAAGTGAGCTGGTACATTTTACAGACATGAACATGTGGAGGTGCAGCCTTTCACCGTTTTCTGTGGGGCTGACTTAAGTGTCTGCACTCTGTGAGGAAGCAGCTTTGACAAGGGCATCTAGGCATCTATAGACATGGCCGACCAGCCGAGCCGCCGCAAGCTGTTTGATTGAAGCGTTCTGCCTGTAATGTTCCCCATTGAGCAGCAGCCTTAAAGCAATAGAACCGCCGCACAACAGCTACTAAACGCTGAATGGCTGCTCATTGTCACTTACCTGCGAAAGGAAAACAGACCAGAAATTGTTGCTGACATTATACGTCTTAACTGTGGTCGGCTGGAGCCGACTAACACATGAAGTGGAATCATTTTTTTCAATCTGAACAAACCAAATCATGTTCAGATTACCTCCATTTATTTGACAAATAGCCCCCTCCCTCTCCTCCCCTCACAGTTGGCTGTGAGTAGACCCTTTGAGCAAAGGATATTTTACTGCTGCTTTGGCAGTATCAGGTGACTTTCCCCATTATGACCGCGCTGATTAATGCTCCTCCATGAGGAGGTATGCACCCCCCCCCATTCCCTCCCTCCTTGGCTTTCTCCGCACACTTGAAATTTCATTGAGGTGGAGCTATTAATGCTATTCTTTGTGGTAACATTAGGTCATTTAACCGAGGTGTCGGGGTCACTGGCTGCAGCAGCTGCTGTTTCTACGCAAGCATGTTCTTAAGCGGACACAATCCTCAAGACTGACAAGTGCTAGTCCCTCTCTGGTGTCAGTTCGTAAGCTCGGTGCATTTTTCAAATCAGATGGAGACAGGCACGCATCTCTCAGGCAGCTACACAGCTCTGTCTCTCTTTGGGGAGGCAGGTAAGATTGATTGTCCAGCACAGCGCAGCGATGAATAAATAAAGCAATACAAATGGCAAGGTTGAGATAACAACACAGTTCAGACTCGGCGAGTGCAGGAGGCTGTATTCAGCTCCGCTCGTGGGTATTAAACCAAACCTACCCAACCCTCCCCCTGGCTCCTCGCTTCCACTCTCCCTCGTATCCCCTTCTTTTCATCTTTTTGGACAGATAACACTTTTTTCTCTCACCCTCACTGCCCTCCTTGTGCATTAGCTAAATGCTGCTATGGAAACTAGTTGTTCAGCCAATAGGATGATCTCTTTCTCTTGGATAGAAGACGGGAGGAGAGGGAAGTAGAGACAGACTGAAATCAGAATGGGGTTTTCTGTGTGTTTTTATGAGAGGTGATTACCTTCCCAGATGGAGAGGGTGCAGCCTCTGGACAGTGGGGGTTGGTTGGTGTTGAAGGATCAGGCTAGCGGCCATAGCATTTTCATAAGACTCTTTAAAAGCTCAATCAATAGCCACTTCTTTGACCCGCCTCTGCTAAATTATTCAGCATAGAAGCCTTTTGCCCACTCTTCCCCCCTAGGAGTTTCATTAGTTGAGTTTACTTTCACTGGCTTGGCTGCATCTTTCCCACACACAAACACACACACACACACACACACACACACAAACACACACAAAGACACAGGCACACACGCACGCACACAGATGCATGCAGATTTGTCAAGTCATTTTTCAGTGACAGATGACATTTGGGCCTTGCATTTATATCCAAGCGCTAATTTCACCCCTTGTTGCCGAGTTGTTGAAATATTCAGCGGCTCCTCACACACTTTTCTCTTTTTTTTTGGCACATCACAAGTGAAAATGTCTCCTGTGATGTCTTCACTAACATCTGAAGCAAATTCAGAGCGCTCTGGCGTGGAGCACTTCATTTTATCTTTAAAGCAGGGGAGCAAAGAGACGATCGTGCGATCGTCTTTGGCACCGGCTTTGATGGGAAAGTCTGAAAACAAATGTAGCTTCGACGTGGAGAAAGGCAGGTAGATCTCCGAAAACCTACAGGACACCCAGCCCGGTCGTTGAATGTTGAAATAATGACAGAGCCTGTTAATTACCTGACCAGGTCTTCCTTTGAAATGAAAACAGTCGACTCCTACATAGGGGGGTGCACGCTAAATTAGAGGGTGAAGGCTCCTTTGAAGTAGGCTAATGTTCATACAATCACTGGAGCTAGATGGTTTCCTCAGTAGGTACCGTAGAATCGAAGATGAGCCTCTTCATCACGTCTTTGTTAATCATTTTCAGTCGTGAGGAAGTATTTGTGTGTTTTGTGTTTAGAGGAGAATCTCTGTCTGGCCACCCAGCGCTGAGTGTAGTAACCAGACACTAAACACATTTACGTGGATTGGTCAAGCTTTAATTGGATTGGCCTCTGCTCTGAAAATGGACGGCTAATTTTACCCCACCTCCTCATCCTCTCCCACTTTACATCTCCAACTTCCCTCCTGTCCCCTATTTTTCTCCTCTCTTCCCCTCCACTTTTTTCCCGCTCTCTCAGCTTAAGTGGGTATCTGGCGTGCTTCACCGCTGGTTCTCAGCTCAGCTCGGTGTAATTTCCAGCTTGTCCAATGTGTGACATGCCAATAAAAAAAGAATGAGAGAGAACAGGAGAGGAGGAGGACGAGGAGGAGGAGGAGGAGGAGGAGGAGGAGGGGCGAGAGCTGTGGAAGTGGAGATTTACAGTGGTATCGGGTTCACACGCTTCTACCAGGGCCCTATTTTTCCCCTCTTTCTCTGTTAAAGAACACATGGTGCAAATTAACTCTCACCAGTAGAGAGAGCAGAGGGAGGAAGGAAAAGGGGGGATGAAGGGCATTGGTCAGAGAGAGGAGTAGACACGAGAGGAGGAAATTTCAGGGATTGCTGTGAGGTCTGAGGAATGTCGACACTTTGTACCTTGAAGCCCGCTGCCTCACACAGCCCTTAAAACAACAGCAACATCACCACAGGCTGCCATCTCCAGCGGCTCCCCTGCAGCAGCACTGCAATCTCATACAGACCCTCTGACATTCTGTACATGTGCTACAGCTTGACTCACTGCTCGCTTTATCTATTCTCCATCTTTGAACGCTTGTTCTTCTAATGCAACGCAACTGACTCACATATGCTTGTGCTTTGATTATGAAAGGGAAATATTGCTCTGTTTTAGGGCTCTCATATGTTATTTCTCTAACACAACGCCGTCCAGTCAGTTAATGCGAGCAAGAAAACCCTCTTTAAAGGGACAGTTCAGCTCAAAATCCAAAATACATATTTTACCTCTTACCTGTAGTGCTATTTATCAAGCGAAAATGTTTTAGTGTGAGTTGCTGAGCGTTAGAGATGTCAGCTGTAGAGACGTCTGCCTTCACTCCAATATGATGGAACTAGATGGCTCTCGGCTTGTGGTGCTGAAAGCACCAAAAAAATACATTTAAAAAAACTTAACAGCAAATTCTATTTCCAGAAATCATGACCGGGTAACTAAAGATAATCCACAGACCTTAATGTGAGCAGTTTCATGTAGGAACTATTTTCTCTCTACCAGACTATACCAGCCAACCATTCGGTTTGGGTATCAGAAACCGGTGTCTGTCGGACCATCACACACACCAGAATTTGGTGCCTCATTTTAGCATCATATTATGTGTGTAATGAGGTCTGTTAAGGACTCGTAAAGATTGTCAAGGTGGGCCGCCTATTTTTATTGTAGTGACAATTTAAGAGCTCCAAAACAGATACTCCTGAGTTAAGGAGGCAAATGGTACTAAAACAAAAATTATTTTACTGTTTTTAGTACTGTAACTGTTATTTAATATTAAATTACTTTAGTTGGGTTATGTTTTATTTATTACATGATTTTTTATTTATTCGTGTTTATATATTTAAGTAAACTTTAAATTGTTAAAAGGTATTACATTGTTCAATTTCACATTCAGATTTGCCTTTGCAATTAAAAAAAAGTCTTTCTTTAGTATCATTGACATCATTTTATGTATTTATCTGTTTTAGCATCTGTTGAGGCACTGGTATCGGAAAAAAAACAAACAATACCCAACGTTTCCTTCCATATCACCATGCAGAAGGAAGCGTGCATCTACTCATGAATGACATGTTCACGCTTGTGACAGTGCGAGGTGTAAACAACACTGCCGTCCTCCTCGGCTGAGCCGTATCGTTAGCTGTCTCAGGGGTGAGCTAGCAGCAGATGCACGCTCTCTGCTGCGTGGTGATTCGGTTGGTGGGTGTAGTTTGGTAAAAATGATTCCTACATGAAACTGCTCACAACAAGGTCTGCAGACTATCTTGAGTAACTGGGTCATGGTTTCTGGAAAGACACATTGCTGTTGATTTTTTCCAAATGGATTTTTGGCGCTTTGAGAAACACAAGCCGTTTGCCACCTAGTTCCATTATATTTTGAGGGAAGGCAGACATCTCTATGGCTGATATCTGCAACACTCAGCATCTCACATAAAAACAATCTAAACTGATACATGGCACTACAAGTAAAAGTAAAAATACATATTATTTATTTTTGGGTGAACTGTCCCTTTAAACCTAGAAACCAAAGAGCCAAGACTCTTATCAGTTATGTCATCAAGCTTTAGACACTGCAGCTGCTTCATAACCAACACAAAGTAGAACTGAAGGGCTCACAACTTCGAGCTTTTACTGTCGAAAAAGAATTTTTTTGTAGATTTGTAAAAATCCCCTGAACCATAAAATACACCAATATCCCCAGAGATTAACTCAGCGCAGCCTCACCTTCTGTCGCACAAAAAGATGAGTATCTATGCTTGTGTGTACAGTAAAATATATAAGATTAGAAAAAGGGTAGAAAAGCAGGACAAACAGGTTTTCCCAGATTTGCAGTAATGATAAATTTAGACTGGTCTTTCCTTGAGCACAGACGGAGGATTGTGTGTTTTCTGTTCAGTACGTCACATTTCCACCCGCAGTGGCTGCGACTGGTGTTGCATGTGCTTTGATGGGCAAGTCTAAATTGTGTTTGCTTGTCTGTCACCGCCAATGGATCACGTGGACCGAGAGAACCACAGCTGCGAGGGCTTGGAGATGCTTCACCGCGCATAAACACACACACACACTTCATTTATTCTGCACATAGGTGTTTGGGCATTTTTGTGACTTGCGTCCACACAAGCTAAAACATTGCACACTTCATTATTCTTGCCTTGTGTAACCCCCAAATCCGCTGTTGTGCTTCCCACAAAACCATCCAGTCAAATCCTCAAAATTCTCCACCATCTCCTTCACTCGTCTGCTGTTTCGCAGCACATACCTCAACCCCCATCTCCCTCCCTCTCAGCCCCGTTTCTCTCCCGAACATCATCTCTGCTGAGATTTCATGGTACTACCAGTTGATTTTATTGTTGCTTCGATCTTAAACAGTACGCTGTGAAGCAACATAAACACTATCTGTGATGGTAAAGACATTTCCTGGCATCAAAGGGCCGAGCTGTGCTATCCCCTCAGTAGCTGTATTCATTTCTACTCCCGCTACGCTCAAACGCTCTTTGTTCTTCTCTTTATAGGAATGTACTTAACAGTTTGGCAGTGTTGTGTTTGTGAACAGAGCCGCCTTTGTTCCAGCAGGCAGTTAACACTTGTGCACAGAGCAGAGGGAGGAAAATCTGCGTTATTAAGCCTACTGTTAAATTAGCCTAAGCACTATCTTAATGAAATGATTAAGAAAATACAGACCTCCCCTAAGTCCCCCCCCCCCTCATTTTTTTTTTTTTTTTTTTTTTTACAGTTGTCAAATCCCCACGTTCTTTATCCAGTGGTCTCTCCTCTACCCCTGTGCTGTTGTTAAGGCAAGCTGCTGCAGTGCAAGGCAATCTGTGTTTGGAGCTTTGTCTGATGTGCTGCTTAATTTCCTCTTCTTACTCGCTCGGGAGCTAATTGAAATAATCACAGCATTTTTTAAATATATTTTTTTCAACCCAGATGGTACTGGCTGAGTGTTTATGGTAGGACTAACACAGTCTGCTGTGTGGACTTTGACTGCAGCATCACGGCAAGCTAACCTTGGGCTATTGAGCTTAACAGCCCATTTATAGATCGCCATAATGCCCTCCCCATTTGAGGGTGAATAACTCTTTATAGGCTCCCGTCATTTGCTCTTTTCATATCTTACGGCATTCCTCGTCTTCTTCCACATTATTTCTCTTCGACTCCTTTCTTCCTCTCCTCTACTGTCTGGTCCTTGTGATGAATCTCATGCCTCAAGGCATGGCGGGATATGGGAGAGGGGGCTGATTTGGGTCCATTACTGATGGTGGCCCAGCACGTGGGCATGTCCGAATGGGTTCACACACGAGCTAGAAAGGACAGCAGGGGGAAAAAAAAACCTGTCTTCCTCCCACCTTTCCGTCTCCTACCTTCACCCTCCTCTCCAGGTGAAATGGAATGATTTAATGTGCGGCCCTGTCGGAGTGGGTAATGGAGTTGGAGGATGAGTGCAGGAGGCTCCCTCCATCTGAGGGTGTGGAGGGGTGTTGGAGGTGATTGAGCCCCCCTCTGTCCAGGTTTGCTCCTTGAAAAGACAGTGACCCCCACGTCCTCTCCTCCCTGCAGAGCCAAGACACACACTTACACAAAACACACGGCCCATTTCTTCGGTGTGTTTGCCGCAGTGCAACTTGTGCTTACACTCCTCTAGCTGTAGACTTGTGACAGGACCTGTAGGGGACTGACGGAGCTTGCTGTTAACAGATGGCTTACTGTCTCTTGGAGTCATTTTGGCCCAAAACGTCATCTCTAAAGACGCCTCGCTGGATCATTAGAGGGTGTTTTTATATGAGATTACTTTGAGTGATAATGGGACGTAATGTTATTTGTTTGTCAGAGCACTGCTTTAGCTTCTTTGAAGCTGCTAATTGAATGTTTCATATAGGTTAATTTAAGACTTTCTGCTCACTAGATCACACAAGTGAAATAAAGTCACTTTGAGCCTGTCTAAGAGGTTATATTGCAGTGCTATACAAGTACTAATTCAAACAGTGAAAGGTACAGAGGGAGAATATTGATTACTACTATTGATCACACTCACACTGTCCTTGCTCTCCACTCTTGTCTTTGTTTGGACTGTTAACATTTTACATGCTGTAGAGCCTCCTTATCAACACTCGCATCCAGTCCACCTCAGTATCGAGCCTAAAGGCAGAGGTATTGGTTATTCTGAAGAGAGCAGATTTAACAGCCCCGCTCTTGTGTGGATGGCTGTTTGAGACTTCCCGCTTAACTCGGGACACAGCAGCAACCAGCCATAATTAGGTGCAAACTGTTTGCTGCCACGCTAAAATGCCATTTAAATGCCAAATGGCAGTTAGGGTGTGTATAATACGTGGGATCTCGGGCCTGTTTCTGTGGACACTCTGCTGGATTGTTGCCGCTGCCAGAGAGAGGTTACACAGAGATAAGTGGTTGTTCTTGCGGCTTCAGCTTTCACTGGCTGCATTAGCTCATCAGCAAGGACTCCTCATCCAAAACCTTTCGCACTCCAGCCGCTATTGTTAGCAGAGATGCTGTCTGGTAAACAGGAGAGTGTGGGTATTTAACTAATTAATGTTTAGCCGCAGTTTAGCCAAGCTCAGCTTTTGGTGTGGAAATTCACTGAGGCCGTGCAGCTTTCCAAACACAACCTCAAATCTCCTGCAGCTGATTGTGGCTATTTGATAAAGTCTTTTGTCTACGTAGCACTCTGTGCGGTCTCATTTAACTGCTTTGACTTTATTGGGCTAGCTGCTAGTCTGTCGCTTGTGAGCCCTGCAGGCCCATATAAGGTGTGTGTATCAGCTCTGTGCGGTTCTGCACAGAATCACAAGGTGTCTGGAGCCCACCTGTCAAGCCCTACCACAGCCATCTTTAGCACCAGCCTGACAAAAACCACCAGAGCACAGCCGGCTGTACGCCAGCCTGCTGATGTGCTATGCTAACATGCAATAACAACGATATTTATTATGGTAATATGTCATGCTAAGCTTGCAGTCATTGGTTGCCTTGAATGAAAAGAAACAGTGTTTTCACAGGGCTGGTGCAGCAGTCGCTGAGCTTTATAGCCTTTAAAGTAAAGCAAGGCTACACATCCCCACATCCCTACCAGAGGCTCTAATGTGTGTGTTTGTGTGTGTGTGTGTGTGTGTGCCCACATCACTATGTGTGAGCAGCGTGTGTAATCACTCCTAGCTGGCGGGCTCAGAGGGAGAGGTGGAATCAATGCAGTGGGCTATGAAGAGAGGAGAGAGAAAGGAGGAGAGGGAGGGAGGAGGCTGATCAATATCATAGCAGCAGGGTGGGGTAATATCCACTTCATGCAGCGCCGCCACAAACAGGGAGGATTGTGGGAGTGAAGCTGGGGACGCAGAGGAGAAGAACAGAAATGAGAGAGAAGAGGAGAGGGAGGGGCAATGGTAAAAAGATGCAAATCTCCGTGGCGCCGGTAAACAAGAGGCTTTGTGTCAATCACCAGATGAAGTGGCACATTTAGCATTCTCCTCTCTCCCTCCACCATTCCAACACTGCCGGGGATTGTTTGCACGGCAGCTGCCCGCCCATTGGTCCAGCCCTGTGACGGGGTGTGGCTGTGCGGCGATAATGTATGGGCTGCCATGGCAATGATACCCGCTGTTTAAGAGAGTCATCAATAACCCCGCCCTGTTGTATTCCACAGACTGTTAGTCAATGTCAGCTGGATCATTCCATCATCAGCCTATCATATCACTCTCCACACACAATCTATTACAAGCATCCACTCTGTTACAAAGAGCCAGCTGTAAGAACACCTAATCACCTCCACCCAAGGACAGGTGGATGTCAATCACACAGCAACAATGGAGCAGGAAAGGCGAGAATCTGCCAACAGAGAGCAGACTGGCTTCACACACAAGCTATAGTACATAAAGCGCTCTCTGTGTGTCGCCACGGCTTTGTCGTTTGAGGTTGCGTGTGCAGCACCAGATCTCATGCTGATGCTGATTGCATGGTATGGTGAACTGTGTCTCCTTTCTGCTTGATTTAACTTCAAAGCCGTGACTGGGCTGAGCCGAGCAGGCTTCGCATTGCCGTTTAGAGCTGGGAGACAGGATGTGATGGCGGACAACTGAGCTGTGCACTGTAAACGGACACTTCCTCTGCGGTGGGTAGGAAGTCCCCGCCAAACCATATGGTCACACTGGGATGCACAGATCATCTGTGAGTGTGTGTGTGTGTGGGGAGGGGGGTGCATTCCTTGGTTATCCTCTCCATGGGTTTCTGAATGTGCATTTTTGTTTGTGCATTTATTCCTGTATATAGTATCTTACCCTGAACATGCTGTTACAACTAATTACATTGACCCAGCCGGCCTCTTATCTAACGCACACCTCACAGCCATTTTTAAAGACAGAGGCAGATGTGCGTATGTGTCACCTTTCAGTGATGACGGCGAGGGCAAGTGAGGGGTGAAAGTGAAGCAATAGGTGACGTGCAGAGAAGAAAGCACCATCTCAGACACAGCACTGACCTCCCTGTCTCTTCTTTCTGTCTTTTTCTCCCTCTCCCTCCTTCTCTCACCCACTGCGGGTAAACAGTCATCCCCCTCTCCTCCCTGACAGAGTGAGCTGAGGCAAGTAATTCCCCCGTCTACAGCAAAATCCTTTACCTCCCTTACCCAACCCTGGATGCTGCTGCACAAAGCAAATGCAGTCTGAGCTTGTGTGTGTGTGTGTGTGTGCGTGCGCGCGCGCATGTTCAAAGTATGCCTTTTGATTTACAGGCACACACACAGATAAATGGGCGGAGAAGGCTTTGATGTGCCTCAGTTGCAGAGAGAAGAGATGTTGGTGTGTTGTTCAACCTCTTTGTCTCGCTCTCTCTCTCTTTCTCTCTCTCTCTCTCTCTCTCTCTCGGTGGGCGCTCTTGTCTGTGTGTGTGAGTGTGTGAATGATAACCAATATGTTTGACACTCCATGCTCATCATGACTCCAATGTTTTCCTCTTGTTCTGAATCAGTGAGCAGTTGTTTACTTAACCATGTATATTTCATCGTGTGTTACAGTTTGGGAAGTGAGCTGCAGAGACACATTACAAGGGACTGCAGTTTTAATTAGCAGGGATTAAAAGTCAAGATGCTATTTTCTGTTGTTCTTAGTCACCCATTGATCTAATTGTAGGTCTTTTCCATACGCATGTGCTGGCTTAGCTTGATTTTGTCTGACTGCCTGTCAGCCCAGCGCAGCAGGGATTTACATCTCCTTACAACAGAGCTACCCACTTGAAGATGTGTCCTTAAGTGATGACGTGCTTGTGAACGTTTTTCTGTCTGCCCGCTGGTGTTATTGTGGTCAACCGCTTTCTTGTGCTGTTGTTTGAGTTTTTAGATTTTCTCTCAGCACTGCACGAACATACGCCAGATGGCCGTGTCTCGGGCATAGGTGTCGTCAGTGTTTGTCTACTTTGGAAGCACTGCTTCGCAAGCTACCAATTACCTCACACAGGAAGAAGTTGGTCCGCAGAAAAGCTACTCTAGGGAGAATTCTAGTTTGGTTAACTAAAGAAAAAAATGATCAAAATGACAATGTACATGTGATACTAATATATAACAGAAAATAGAACAAGACAACCCCCATGCCAGCATAAAATGCCATTTAATTGAGTTTATTGCAAAATTGCCCACTTGTTCACAGGCCATAAACCAAAAAATAAAACACCCCACTATGTTTGGGAGGGTGCAAGCAATGTCAGCTTTGGTTTTGTACACAATGTCCAATGGTCAGACACCTGCCTTCAGAAACTAGAGCCCAGGTGACGCAACAACATCTCCAAGCATTTGTAGAATAGTGAAGAGTATTTAGTGAATGAAGGCTGATTTACATTTTAGGATACTCGGATTGCAGGAATATATACAGCTGTATGGTATGTTGATCAGGACAAATGAGCCAAGTCTCGGGGATCCAGTCCAATCTTTTATTTTAGTGTAGTTTGACTGATTATCTGGTAACAGAAGAACAATGGATATTAATATCGACATAATTCCTGATTTAAATGAATGAACAATCCAACAAAGGCAATTTATCTTACAAACTTAATCAACATAATCACAGTGTAAACTTGGAGCATGAAGAGGAAACTCTAAATTTATTAAACAAATCAATACAGCAAATAAATCAAACTGCTGAAGCTGCTACAAATGCATTTAAAGGAAAAGGAAATGTACAGTTCGTTTACAAACTTGGGGGATGAGGCATCCATGTGGCGAGCCAGCTCTTTATTCTCAAAAGGATCTGACACAGGTGAGCTGGCTGCAGCCTATCCAGGGAGCAGAGTCAGGAGAGGAGATGATTTTCCACAAATAGCCGTAACCAGTGCTTCTGGCTAATTGTGGTCAAAGTTGTAGTTTCAGTAGTTAATGACACTAATACTAAGAAAAGAAGTAATTAAACTACTTGATTATACTATGATTATAGTTTAACTTCCTGTAAGCTACTGCAAGATGTTGTGAAACTACTAGTTAAATTACATGAAGTTCAATACTCCCCAACACTGGGTGTAGTGCTGATGGAGTGCGCTGAAATGATGCTTTGTCACTTTTTTCTCCAAGTGAGGAAATAGAGTATTCACAGTTTCACAGACTAATTCACACTTTGCATAATCAGGTTGAAATTCACAGTTTTTAAGTTCTTAAGGAGCCAATCATCAATCATCAATAAAGCCTATCTCATGCAATAGAGTTAATAAAAACAAACAAAATTGATTGATGCATGTATTGATGCATTGACTGACAGGCAAGATAGGATTCAATCTTATAAACGTACCTGCCGGTAGCCTTTGAGCGGCAGAGGGAATTAAATTATTTGAACTGATGTGAAATATGTATCACTCTTCTCACAGTTTCTTTAATTGTGTTTTGAATAATGACGATGAAACTCATCTGACATCACCACAACCTGCTTGGAAGCGGTCAGGTGTTCTTTGGCCTGTCTCTGGAGATGGTTCATCTGAGGCACGGCTTGGCACAGTTCACCACAACTCAGCATGTTTAAACTGGTTAATAGAAACGCAAATTGACGTTATTTGAGTCAGTGGGCCAAAATAGAATGGAAAGGTTATTCATAGATCCATTTTACCCATCTTTACTTTGGTACCTTCTTCCTATGAAGGACTTTTATGGCTTGCAAAAATATTTTACCACCTATTGCATTATGGAGGATATCAGAAGGTTCTTAAAGTCTCAACAGAAAGTGTCTAAAAGTGTATTTCATTTTTTCCTGCTGTGTTAATAACCTACCTAACACCTCCCATTTTTAGTTGCAGAATATTAATCGATCACATCCGATTAAAATCACTGGTTTGCTTGCAATGCTGTTCTTTTTTTAAATTCTGATTATTTTCTCTCATTAGCTCATCCTACTTGTTATACCATAAACCCAGTTAGCAGTCTAAGATAAACAAACGGCAAAACTGTCCTTGATTGTTCATGCGCTAGTATATTTAAAAACCTCTAGTGGTGAGTTAATTGCGTAGGAGGAATACATAAAAAATTTCAACCAGTGATACTATCACAGAGAGGTGAACAAATCATACTTTCCCATCAGTTTTAAAAGTGCTTTGGATTTCCTAACTGATACCAGATTTAAATTCTGTAACGACTGAATTAAGGAAGTGAAATGTTCAGAGAGTGCTGTGTCACTGTAAATTTAAATCCATTTTCCGGTCGTGCTAAACATGTTCCAAATGGACTGAAATGTGTCTTTCTGACACTCTCACAAACTCAGTCCATGATCATGTTACAATATGGCGGCTGTTATTGCCGGTCTAGACTGAGAGTCATGCAGCACAGCTCCTTCTAGCACTGGGCCAGCCTTGTTATTGCAGCTGTGTTGTCTACAATACATCTCTTGTTGCAGCACAGCGGGAGGCTGCTCAAAGCCTCTGGCCTCTGTGTGTGTGTGTGTGTGTGTGTGTGTGTGTGTGTGTGTGTGTGTGTGAGTATGTGTGTGTGTGAGTATGTGTGCACATGTGTT
The DNA here is from genome assembly GCF_008729295.1 of Plectropomus leopardus. Classification (NCBI taxonomy): domain Eukaryota; kingdom Metazoa; phylum Chordata; class Actinopteri; order Perciformes; family Serranidae; genus Plectropomus; species Plectropomus leopardus. Next base: position 15,572,150 of record NC_056470.1, on the reverse strand, counting down.
ATAATCACATTCTTCCCCAGCAGTCAGACTACAGTTGCTGCGAGTAGCCTTTTGATTTTGTGAGCTGTAACTGTATTTGGGTTGAAGGCCTGTAACTTCTTTGAATCTTTGTTTTAACACACACGTCTGATAGCCTACCGCATTTGCATCCGCACTGAAGTATCGTCACACACATGGGTAGGTAATTTGCATGTGATTATTTGCATATTGTACAAAGCAAGCGTGCCTGACAGACCACCCACTGCTCTGCTAGTGCGGCATCTGGCTGATACACCGCTTACATGATGTATTACTGATAGGGCCAGTGTCATCACTAGAGACTGACAGACAGGCAAGGTCACCTTCAGACGAAGAGATAGAGGGGGGGGCGAGAGAGACAGAGAGATGGATATCTTCAGAAGCAGTGTCCAGATAAAACAATGCAATCACAGCTGGTTGAGCTCACGGTGATATGAGCTCTTCGAGGCCGTTTGCAATGCCGACTGTCCGGTTTCACGCACAGCGTTAAGATCTGTTTTTTTGTGCTCACACTCTTCATCTCTGCTTATTTGCCTCCATCTCCGGCTGTGTGTCGCCACTCCTCTTTCCCCTGGGCGTGTGTGTGTTTGTGTTCTTACACAGAAACGGTTACATGCATGTGTGTGTGCAGAAAGGAGCTTTGGTGTGTGTTAGAGGGATCAGAAATATTCCATCAGCTGTGTATTGATATGTGTTGACCATACAGAGTAACACACACACACACACACGAAGCCTGTGGGGAAAAAAAAAGCTGGTATATGCTTGCTTTTTGTTGGCCAAAATGTATGGTGGGAAATAACCCAAATAAATAAATTCATTATTAGCCTATTAACCCTTTGAAACCTGGTTGACATCACTTTCCTCGGGCTGTGTTCAGACACTTTCACAGGTATTTAAACCTTTGAAATCGGAGCAAATTGGTTTGAATTCTTTTGAAAATGGGGAAAAAAAATAAGGCAATGAGCAACTTGGCAAGGACTGTACAGAAAATAGCAAGAAATTAGTAGAAAAAAAAATATTTTTTTAAAAGCTGTGAAAAATGTCCAGCAATTTGCTCAGGTTTCAGGGTTAAGAAGCCTAACATTGCATGAACTATAAGATATGTTGCCAACACAGCTTGAATAAAAAATGTATACCATGCAGACCTGATTTTAGGATTCTTATTGCCGACTGATTATCGGCCAGAGTCATACAGATCATATGCCACCTCCATGGCAGGCACCATCTAGCTCTTTGCATGCTGTGTGTAGATATGTGACAGCATCATGTTCTCCACTAAGACATTCAACACACTGCAGTTCTCCTCGTAGATCAGAACGGAGATATGTTTCACTTCACCACAGCGAGCAGGATTGGTGATTTAAGGTGACGCTTGGCACACTGAGTCCTTTGCCTCTGCCACTAAACCTCTGATCAGTCACTCTGTTCAGTAGGCCACTTCTTCCTCAAGCTTATTTTTTTTTAGTTATTTAGTGTTTTATTGACGTTTAAATGTAAGGCATTATATGCCTATCTAAAACATATATCTAATTCTGGAATATTAATCACTATATTGGCCATCAGATAAGAAGTGTAGCATAAAATGTGCTCTGGATGTCTGTGTATCTGTGTCACTCTCACACACACACTCCCCATACACACACTTCTCATGGCCTGACAGCTGCTCTTACATGGAAGACCTCTAAAGCATCCACATAAATACACACTATGTTCCCTCTTTTTTTTAACCAGCCCTCCATCTTTCGTCTCAAAGCACACACCCCATCAGTCTTTGAAGTGGCTCACGTGCACACACGCGCGCACACACACACACACACACACACACACACACACACACACACACACACACACACACACACACACACACACACACACACTTACACATTCAACACCTTTTTGACTCACCCAGTGAGTTGTTGGCAGAGTTGTACTACACACACACACACAACCTGTCCACTCTTCTCACAACACACACACACACACACACACACACACACACACACACACACACACACAACCTAAATCTTATTTGCTTTGCACGGTTATTACTAGAGCATTAACCTACACTTTAGCCTGAAAGTTAAATGTGTACGTGTTTGTGTATGTGTGTGTATATATCTGTGTGTGTGTGTGTGTGTGACTTATACTGGGGGTGGGGGGTCGATTAGCTTTGGCTTAAGTAAGCCTTCTCATTTCCTGTCTTCCATTACAGCACTCAATCAGCCCACAGCTCCTTCTCTGCCCATGCCCTGCTCACGAGGCTGCCACTGGTAGTCGTACAAACACACACACATAGACACACTCGCAGGGTCCGGATTAGCTGGCTGGGCAGACGTCCAATATGACATCCACACACACAGCCTAATATTCATATCCTTTTCTGCACGCCCCTCTCAGTGAGCAGCCCCCCCTCTCTTCCTCCTCAGCAGTCATCCAGTCAGTATTAGTAAGATGTCTCATTAGCTCACCAGGCTATGCTAACAAGGCAAAGCTAAACCGACAGATCACAGGCAAACGACCTTCCAAACAAAACACCAGGCCGTTTAAACACTCTGCACAACACAAAGAAAGCCTGCGTTGTCCAGAAACGCCAGCATTCTTCAGTCTTTTCTCCAGTGTCTGCGCCTCACTCTGAATCCTGACTCATGGGTATTACCTTGAGACCAGACAAGTCTGTGCTCTCAAGAGAACATCCCAGGCTACACGCAAACACACACGCACGTACGCGCACACACACACACACACACACACACACACACACACTGGCAAACACACTGACACACACAGGAAGCCAGGTATCAAAGCGAGATGGCTTTGAAGCGGCTAAATGAAAGGCTGAAGGCAGAAATGACAATGTTTTCTGGCAGGCTATAACTGTACGTCTGGCTGAGAGGGAGGGCTTGGGAAATAAAGTCAGTATTATGATCTGAACACCCAGATATGAGCTCTCCTAACCGCCTCCATCTGTCCTCTTCGCACAGCCTACGTTTGAAGTCTCACTTGGATCTGCATTCTAGTCTATACCCTGCTAGTGCTGCAAGGATTTCTGTCTTTGTCCTCAAAAAAAGAGAAAAGAAAAGAAAGCAAAGTTCCTGTGTATTTGTGTGTAGCCTAAATCACTGAACACAAGTTGTCAGGTCCCCGGTGCTCCATGTCTGTGGTCTGCAGATAATGATCATCATTAGCGCATGTATTTTTATATATCCTCTCTCTCCTTTTGCCTTTCACGGTGCTGCTCTTTGTACCATCACTTAACTTGTCTTAAATGTCTTGGCTAAATCCTGCCGTGCAGCAGAAGTGTGTTGGAGGCAAAGACAAATATTTGAGTTGGACACAGAATTGCTATTTTATGGAGCGAGCAGCCGAGGCTGATGTTCTCGATTCTCACCGCCACTCTCTTGTCTAAAAGGAGGGCAATGTGGTCAGCATCATACATTTTTCTTATTATTTCTGCTGCTAATTTACTCGATCCCACTGAGACATTTTTGAAATAAAGTAGAGATGAAGCAAAGGCTGGTGCAATTAGCCCTGTTTGTTATCAGCGTCGAGCGAAACAGCGTTGGACGAGATAGACCTCAGATGCAGCAGTCATGTGTGGTGCTTGTGACTCTCCAGTGTGTAAAGTGTGCCCGTGGTTGGCAGAGTGATCCTGCAGTAGTGGCCCTCAGCCCTCAAGTCTTAATTAGCATCATCTGAGAGCTCCACGTGACTCAACCCCTCTCCTCTTTTTCTCTACATGGTCCTTTTAACTCAGAGATCGCACTACGGGGCAGCTACGAAGTCCCTTCTTCATGCCTACTTTGTATTTTTACATGGAATTAATCAACTGCCACTCCAGTGTGTGATAATAGACTGCATGCAGCATCGTGGAAACAAAAGAGGTGACACAAAATACATGCGTTGGCAGCGCTTTATAAACAATAACAATGGCGTAAGATGGCTACAATAACAATCATTTACTGTTACAGCTACTGGACCTCATTGTTTCCCCAAGTTGGAGACATTTAAGGCCGCTGTTCTTGTATGAGGTAGCTACTAACTGCTAACAGCCACTTTATCCCCATTCACACTGTACAAAAAACCTGCTAACATCTGGCTTTTTTATGCAATGGGAAAGATTCACACCCGGGTGTACACGGCTCTGCTCTACTGGCAATGGGAAAGCAGTATAGCCTATTGTAAGCAGATTTACCCATGTTTAAAACAAAAAAAAACACTCACACGCTGATTTTGGTTGAAAAGGGCTATTTTTAAATTTCCCGTCGTAGGTCACGCACATAACACATCGTCAAAATGTCACATCTGTGTTGCCTTTTGGCCCGTTCTACCAGCTGCCCTGTTTATACAGAAACTGTGTTGGTGCTGTTACTACCCATGTGGTGGCTTAGAGGCGAGACCACTCTGTCTTCCCATCCCGCAATCGAACCTTCTATACAGAATGACGCACAACGGCACAATATTCCCACCCTGAACAAGTGATTTATGCTTGATTTTTTTTATTTTTTTTAAATGAGAGGATGTTAAATTTAAGGCAGGCGTGGTCGCTCATGTTCAAAGGCACACACACGACACACACATAGAGCAACAAGAGCAAATCTGCCCACTTTGAAACGGCTAATGCTCATCCAATCCAATATGGAGCCGGGCTGACAGATGGGCCCAGTGTGTTCAAAGCAGAGGGCGCCGATTTAATATCCAAACAGGTCAAGCCAAAGAGAGGCAGAGAGAGAGACACCCCTGTGTAGGCACGGCGCAAAGGTCTTGCCAGCACCGCCACCACAGCTGGGACTCACCTCACCCCCCCTCCTCCTCCTCCCTCTGCCTCCCACACTCTCTCCATTTGTTCTTGTTGCCAGGCGGGGAAGCAGGCTGCGTTCCTCGCAAACATTGTAATCAGCATTTGTTTAGTGTTATTATATGTGCCTAAGCGAAGGAGGCTTGAGGGGCAGGTTATCCTTCCTTCGTCCAAGTAGCCAAGTGCTCCGAGTGAAGCCCATAAGGAGAGGAGGATTGCAGAGTGGAATCCTGCTGCTGCCGGCTCTGACAGCCTGATTTAGAGGTGCTTTTTCTTACCTCTGACACAGAGTCCCAGCCTGCCCCGCTCTACTGCAGGGTTGGGAGAAGAATAGTGGTGCTTATCCTGAAAGCCTGTTATTTGTGTGCATTTGTGTGTGTGTGTGAGAGAGAGAAAGAGAGAGAGAGAGTGCATTGGCTTGTATGTGTGTGTTTGCTCACACAGCATGCTGGCATTTCTTTTTAACAACCTCCTTTGTCAGTCACTGAGATGTCGTAGATTGCGTGAGCACAGCAGATCTCTTGTACCTCGCCAGTGTACGTTCGCGCGCACACATCCAGTTCCTGTGTGTGTTGTGTGTCGTCCAGATGGAAGTGCTTATTGAGTGCTGGTGTGCTGGCAGATATCTCTGTCTCGGAGAGAGCAGCAGAAAATAAGGGAGCGAAAGCAGGGAAATGAGGAAGAGAGAAAGCCGAGTGGAAAACCCTTCCAATCAGATCCGTCATCTTTGTGTGTTTGTGTGTTTATGGGAGTGTATGTGTGATCTTCCCAGCCAGCTCTTCCTGCCTCCCCTCTCTAATCTTATCATGTCGGAGCAGCAGATTAGTCCTCCCAGATCCCATCTCTGCCTCCAAATGCCACAATCAGCCTTTTGTTCTTTGGTTGTGCTTACTCTCCCCTTGTGGCAGGAGAGGTGAACACTCCCACAATCCACGCTCTCCGTTGCCATTTTGAGCCTCTGCCTGTCAATGTCACACTGCTACCAGCCCTGATCCACCGCACTCGAGCCTCCTCTTGCCCCTGGGGCGTTAGCTAACTAAGCTGTTAGCTCAGCAGCCGAGCTAGCCTAGCTGAACTGCTTGACATTCCTTGCTAACACAGAGCTGCTGCTGCTGCTCTTGTCTGTTTGACCTCCCCCTCCCTCCCTCCCTCCCTCCCTTGCTCTCTGCTGTCTCTTTTGTCTGTGTGTTTGGGATCTGTCTTTCCATCCTTACTTCTGGCTGCCACCTCCTGAAGGAAGTCATAGATCCTGGCTGCTGATGTCACCAGCGAGGGGAGGCGGGGGTCACTAACAGGGTTAGCAGAGGAAGAAGAGAGTGTTTGAAAAGCAGAGAAAATAAACAGAGGTTTCCTGTTAACGAGGTGCACTGGGGGCCTGTCGTGTGGGAGCGGGAGGGTCTGGTTTTGTTTAAAGCAAAGCTCTTGTGTTACAGTGCGGAGAGCAGGAGGAGGAGGAGGAACAGGGCATTAGGTTTGAGGGTTACAGGTTGTAACAACGTTCTGAGTTTTGTCACAGCTCAACTTGGCTGCAAGCGATGACCGTTTTGCAAAGGCCACTGTGTGAACAGATGTGGGAAAAAGTCTGGGCTCGCCGCTACCGCCGTGCACTCTCCGTAACATTGAATGGAATTACTGTTGTCATTGGTTTTGAATTGAATAAGCACTGTACTGATTTCACACTCTCTCAGTAGAAAACATGGAATTAATCCCAGTGCATCTTTTAAGTGTACGCCTAACAGAGCTTTTCACATTTAAAGCCTGTTCTTGTTAAAAGGAAAGTCTGCCCTCTGCGTTTCCCTCTTTTCCCCCCAGTCTTTGTAGTGGTGTGGTCGTACACAGGGGCCCCAGCTCCAAAGTTGACTGCACACACATGCAGCCACACAAAGAAAACTGCACAGCCATTATGGATCCAAGGGGCCAGCCACCTTTAGCTTGTCAAAGGGAGAATTAACGGACTCGCACAATGCATGGCTTGTCTCGGCTGCTTTTAGAACAGATGCTTTAATTTGTTTCTTATTGATAATTATATACAGTACTGTGCGCAAGTCTAAGGCTACCTTAAACTTTGTTATTTTAGCAAGGTTTTAATAATCATACATATTTATTTCTCTGTAGTCTCTTTACTAAAATACAACCAGAACATACAGGAAATGTGCATACAGTATTAAAAACACAAATATTTCAGAATAAAACACCTTTAACATGCTAAAGTTGCAAGTATTTAGTGTGACCTGTCTTAATATATGAGATTTGCAATACTAATCTACTGGTGTGTTTACACCAGTTTGCATTTGAGACATGTCCAAACTCAGTATTGACTGTTTGAGCTACCTATGACTGTTCGATTCCATGTTTTGCACTAAATATTGACTTCAGTCTCAGGGAGTCATTTTGATCTGACTTTTTTTTTATATTTTACTGCATTGCACATGTTCTCTGTATTCCTTGGTTGCATCTTAAAAAAGAAACTGATAAAGAAATAAATATATATCCTCATTACAACTTTGCTAAAACAACAAATCTGTGGTGGACTAAGACTTTTGCCCGGTGCTGTATTTTGGATTCATTCTACAAGAAATGTACTTATATGTCCCCTGTATATAACCTTGTGAGAAGGGGCCCTCCCTCCTATAAGCCAACCCTTGTCTGATGAGTGTGCCCAAGAATGCCACAGGCCAGGCTGAGCCAGCGGAGGGAGGAGGGGTCCCATTGTGCTCGGCCCCAAAGCATGACTCTCAGATTTATATCTGCTCAATGAATAAAGGGGTAGCCTTGTACCCTGGGGGTTTTGGTAAAGCAGGAGGAGGATAGTTGTAATTTTAAATCTGAGGAAATGAGAAGGTCTTGCTCCTCCTACCTTAATCCAACCCTCTTTCCCCTCTCCTCACCCTCCCCTCCTCTCTATCTCCTTTTGCTCTGCTCCCTTGCACTTTCTCTTTTTTCCCTCTTCTTGTTTCATTTCTTTCCCTCAGTAGTGGGTTAGTAAGTCTTTTGGCCTCTCGGCGGTGAGCAGCATTCCCAGGGTTTAGGGCCCAGGAGGAGGGAGGGCAGGGCCATGTTTAGCCTCTGGCAGGACAGACAAAGATGGCTGACATTGTGCGGGGCTCAGCTCTCTACAGGCAGCGTGGAATGTCTCTAATCAATTCAGCATTGTGGTTCCTTCTTATATGTCCTCTCTCTGTGATTTTCTATGGCAAGCTTAGAAAAAAAGAGAAACCCAGACAATACAACTAGTGTTTCATATGGCGAGTCTGAGCTGTCTATCATCCCCCTTCATTTTCTCCTTGCGTTATCTACTCATTTTTCCACCCCGCATGTTTATAGAATTGTGATAATTGAAAGCTATGCTTCACTCCCACTACGTGCTCCATATGTTGCGCTCTCAGTCATTCTCTCCATCTCCCTCCCCTCTTGCCTGAGAGGGCTTAACGCCACTGTGAGCTTCTAAACAGCAATCTGCTCGGGAGAGCGACAGCCTCTCTGTAGTGACGAGGACACTGAGGATAGCTGAGGGTTCGCTCTCTGCTTTGCTTCCTTTGGTGGGTTTAAAACAATGCAGGCGCACGAATAAGGTGTTAAAAAAAAAAAAACCCCACATGTGTGTTTGTGTCTGCGTCTTTCCACCTGCTCATGCTTTTCTGTTTGCATCAGACTCTACGTTTCCATCTCTGTTGAAATCCCTTTGATTTTGTGGTTTTACAGGCAGAAAATGAAACGTTCAGGTAGCACACTGGCAGCATTTACAGTCTCCTTAAAGTATTAATTATGTATAAGCGGCGGATAACGACTCGCTCTGCTGTTGCAGGCAGCCTGTTAAGTCTGGAAGGCGACAGTGTCTGTACACTGGATAGACAAGAGGTTGGGATGGGTGGGCTAACTGCTGGGAGGGAGGGAGGGAGGGAGGCAGGGGGAGTGACATGACGTCATTGCACACATTTCTTCACACACGGTATGTCTACGTGCTCAGGGGGTCGTTGTGTGTCTCAGTCCATCTGTATGGCGCTCTGTTGAATCACAGAGTGTGTGCGGTTGTGTGATACTTGCATGTTCATGCTCACACACACAATCATCCAGAGCAGTAAATGCAGCTGACTGACTGCGTGCCAGCTGCTGTTTAACACGTCCAGGCTCACTTACTCAGTCATTCCTCCTCCCTGTTCAAGGTTGGAGAAAGGGAGGAACAAGGGGAAGAAAATGGAGAGGTGGAGGGCTGGAATGAGAGAGATGGAGAAGGAGGGGAGGGAGTGAGAGGAGGAAGGAATGGAGAGAATGGGAAAACCAGAGGTGGGCTTGAGGGTTTAGGGAGGTGATGATTTGCTTGGCTGCGTGTGCTCAGCCTCCTCCCCAGTGACATAACAGAACAATGTACTCTAAAGGCTTTAAATATCTTTACTCTGACCTCATGTTCCTGCACACACACACACACACAGATACAGTTAAGAGCCTGGAAAGAGCGGATGTTAAACTGTCTGTCTTCGATTACCATAGATTTTCCTTTCTTCCATTTTTTCCATATGCTCATTCCTCCTTTGCTCCACGGGTGGCGTCAGTGGTGGTGCAGGTGTCTTAGCCGGCTCGTGCAGTGCAGCGTAGCCGAGTCCCTAATAAAGATGGCTGGGGCCAATAGGATTGTGTCGCAGTCCAGCACCCAGCCCCAGCGCTCTCTCTAATGTTCTTTCAAACCACTGTGACGGTCAGTCGGGCTTATGTGAAGGCACAATAAATATTTTATAACATGAAATGAAAACACTATTTTGCCCTTTTCATCTCTCACCTTAGAGCTGGCCTCAGTTTCTACCACCGCCCCCCCCCACTTTTTCCCCCTCCCCTCTCTGGTTTTTCATTGACTGGCCCTGGAAAAGCTCTCTGCTCACCCCAGTGCTGCCACTTGCTGGTCTTTTGAGGCATTACAAGCCTTTGCTGACTTGCACTTTAAAAAAAGGCCAGTGGGAGGCAGCACTTAAAGAGTATTAAGACCAAATCACTGTAAAGGGATACAGTGCCTGTTCATGAGCAAACTTTAAAAGCCCTAATAGTGTGTTAAGATCATTAAAGTATTGTCATTAAGTGAAGAGAAGACAGAGGATTGATTTGTTGGAGATCCATCCCCCCTCATGGTTCCTCTCTCTCCACACTTCCTCCAGCAATGGCCATCTCACTGTTTACTTTATTAAGGCTCTAAATGCTCTGCAATCCCTTTTTAATTGACTTGGTCTCTCTGCGTGCTTTTTGGCATCAGCCTGTGCGAGTCATAAACAGCGTGCCTGCACAGCTTCACTGTTTGCCAAGAGGCCAGTTTGTGACGTCGTAATCAAACAAAATGATGCCTGTTTATCTTAGTGTGGGATCTCTTTCTGTTTTTTTGTCTCCTGCTCATTCGCTCCGTGTCTCTCTATGTTTCAGAGTAAACGGGACCATCTGCTGATGAATGTGAAATGGTACTACCGCCAGTCAGAGGTGCCTGACTCTGTCTACCAGCACCTGGTGCAGGATCGCAACAATGAGAACGGTGAGGCTGCCTTTTGTTCACTGAAACACATCCCATATGTGCATGAATACAGTTAACACACACACACACACACACACACACACACACACACACACACACACACATAGAAAGTCAATATACTTATTCGCTCTGTAACACAATACTCTCACAATACTCAGTCTCTCTCTTTCTCACACACACACACACACACACACACACACACACACCACCTGTCTCAGTTCTCCAGACTGTTGGGGGGGTTATAAGAGCTAGCTGTGAATTCCATTTCAAACAGAAACTAGAAGACAGTGTCCCAGGCAGCCAAGCCAATCCTGTGGCTCTGCTCTGTTCCCCCGGTAACGCTCCTTCAGGCCAGACAGCAGCGCTGTCAAGTGTTAATAACCCGCAGTGTCATGTGGCCTTTGAGCACACACTCGCAACACCATAAGTGTCAGTGGGCTCATCACACTCTCGCACATACACATCAACAGGAACATACGCACTGTCACTGTGTTTTTAGCAGCTGAGGGTCAAACCGTGACGACAAGAAGGAAATGTCACAGAGGAAAATCTGAATCAACATTGACTCGTAAAAGTAGGAATAATAAGTTAATGAATAAATATTTGGATTTTATAAAATAGCCTATGTTGAACCAAAAACCATTATATCCAAGGTCCCCATGGTCATGGAAAACCTGGAAAAGTCATGGAATGTCACAATCACATTTCCCAGGCCTGGGAAAGTTGAGGAAATAGTAAAAATCATTGAAGGTTTTGGAAAAGTCATAGAATCTTGTTGTGCGTAATGACATCTTCCGTGGATAACCTTCCATGTAATGTAACATCAAAGAACATTTACATACTTTTCTTCATTTTCTCCTCATGCTCCGTCTCTCCCTTTATTTTTGCCAGCTCACTTCAGTTATGTTCGGAATAGAGTTTGAATGAAAAAAAAGTATTATGGGTTCTTGAAAAGTAATGAAATTTTGTCAGTGAAAATGTGTGGGCCTGTATATTGTTGTTTTTTATTTTATTATCTTTTTTGGTTGTTTTTATTTTTTTTATTTTTTATTTTTTTAGCAAATTCCTAATTAATGTGGCCACCACATAGTTGTGTAAGTAAATCTCTAAACCGAGTTTGCCCTCAACAGGTTGGTTCAATTAATTAATTCACTGGTTACTAATATCCGTCATGAAAATTTGAGAGTAATATGTTCATAGAAATCCTTAAACATGTCTAGCATAACTTGAAATACTAAAAAGTTTTGAAAAATTATTTGGTAAAAAATGTTTTGGAGCCCTGCTTGAAAGTGTTTGATACTTTGCTGATATGGCAGAAAGCACTCGGTCGTCTTGCTATGATCAGTTTTTCAATGTACAGCAACTTGTGGTTAGATTTAGATTTTTTGTATTTGTTGTAAAGATGTACATTTTTGGTTGTCGTGTTCTTACAGATGAGTCAAAGAAAATATCGATACACTTTAGTACCGCTATACCATGTTTTGGGATTCCTTGTCAATTCTCTATCATTTTTTAATTGTTTACAATTTTATATTTTCTAAATTTGTTTACCCATATGTTTATTCCTTTGCTCTGATTGGACAAAAAGTAGTGCTGTGATGATGGATATTAAGACTATGATTAACCCTTTTAAAACCTGAGCAAATTGGTTTTATATCTACTAAAAAAACAAAGGGCAGAGGCAATGAGAAACATCACATTACCCCAAAAATAGCAAGAAATTAGTGAATGGTTACAAGAAAATTAACTGACGATAAGCAAAAAAAAGTAAGAACAGAATTACACAGGAAATGAAAATTCCAAAAAAATTGTATAATTTTTTTCCTATAACATAATTTTAAATATATAATTAAAATGACAACACATATATATTTCTCTGGAAATCTTTCCCTAGTTTTTGATTATTTTTAATAGCCCCCACCCCTTTTTTTTAAAAAAAAACTAACTTTCAGGTCATTTTTTTGTCACCTTTTACTAATTTCTTGCAATTTGTGGGACATTTCTTGCCAAGTTGGTCGTTGTCTTTTTCCCCACGTTTCTGAAAGAAATCAAACCAATTTGCACAGGTTTCAACGGGTTAAATAGCTTGTGAGAGACCAAGAAAACTGATGTCAAATCAAGTTTAAAAGGGTTAATACAATGCAAATCCCACTGTGTTGACTGCATAAAAAGTAAACTTTTGTACACATATTTAGGTGTTTTCTTTATTCTGTGTCAGTTGTCCTGAAATTAGATTGTAAAGAATCACAATATGTCAGCTTTCCTACAGTATTTACGGCAATACATCGCAATATGTTCAATCTTAACCCCTGTATCGTGATATAGATTGGATCAGCTTCTTGCCAAGACACAGCCCCACCCTCAGGAATGCAGCACTATAGAGTGACACACACACACACACACACACACTCACCTGTTGACACATCCTGTTGGCAGTTAGCTACCAGCTCCCTTATGGCCGAGCTCTCCTCAGTTTGCATCACAGATTACAGTCAACTCAAATCATCTACTGTGTAAAAACAGCTGTGTAACCAGAGAACATATGCACATGCAGTCACAGTTATTACTTAGTGGGATGTTATGCTGTTTTCCCTTTTCACAATAATCAAAGTGTCACCTGTGTCAGAGGGAAGGTTTAGTTTATATATGTCGTTATCAGCCAAACACACTGCGTGATGTTTCCTCCTGAAAGCGCAGCGCTGCAGTCCGTCCTTCCAGCAGGGACTCAGGATTATTAGAATTGATGTCACAAGGCCAGAGCGCAGTGGCCACAGCGCGCCACAACTCAGGTCATTTGTCAAAGACAAGTACCGGCCTTTCTTGGTGCTGCTGATGCGTCTTAACCCCCGAAAGGGTCATTTCACTTGAGAACTGAGCATTATGTCCTCTCCCCAGGGGACCGCACTTTATTGGCTTTATTGAATTATTGTGGCATAATATTGACCTCTGCAGAGGCACTTGTTACTTACGGAGAACTGTGATCAGGATTTTCATTAGTAAGATTAAATACCTGAGCTACTTTATCTCTGCTCCCTCTTTGTCATAGATGAATGAGTAGGGTTGTCCTCTGCATTACATATCATGCAGATATGTATTTATTTCAACTGTGTTTTTCTTCCTCCAGACTCTGGCCGGGAGCTGGTCATCACAGACCCGGTGGTCAGGAGTCGAGAACTCTTTATCTCTGACTACGTGGACACTTATCATGCTGCTGCTCTCAGGTAAACAAACACTCACACACACATCTGTATGTACACACACAAAGACTGGGAGCTTAATAGTCTCAGCTGTGGTAGAAAATAGAATCACCTCAAGGTCCACCTCTAAATATCCAGTAACATCACGACTGCTGCGATTGCAGTGCTTGTATCTGTAGCACAGGAGGACTCACCACTCTGCCTTTATTTGTGGTGTTTTGTTGCATTTGCGTGTCGAGTTAAATAAAAACTCCTTATTAAAGGGGGCTTTCATGTCAGAGACCTTGGCCCGGGTCTGAGTACACTTAACCCAAATGTCCAGTCTGTTAATATAGTGTAAACACTGTGTATCGTACTCAGGCACAGTATGCTGATCTGTTCTCAAGTCCACTTGAAATGTGGTCTCGAGTACGGTTCATGCGTACTGCAGTATAGTATACATCATCTGTGAACACCAACTATACAAGTATACCAAATATACACATAAGTGGACTGCTATATAACGCCATCACATCTGATGTGACGGCTGAGCAGCGGCGGCGGCGTGGAGACGGGGATAGTCTTTCTGAGGCACGGTATGAATCAATCGTACCTAATATAAGAACGCTCTAACTGAGGTTTTATTTTTTGTCACCATATGGAAAACTCTTTTTATGGCACCTTGAGTCGTGATTTGGCTTTGGAGATTTGCTGCCAAGTTGGACATTAGTTAAAGTTATCCACATGGGTATAATTCTATTTCATAAAAAGGATATTTTGTGCTATCATGCAAACATTTAATCTTGTAAGCTAAATACTTTTTGTATATGCAAACAAACTAATGACAAACACCATCTGTGTTTTAATAGAATCACCACTATCGCAAAATACTGGCCTGCTGTGATCCAGATAAGGAGACAAAAGAATGACTCCTCATTACAATGTACCATGTTTATCCAGATGTAAATGTTTTTCCAAACCTTGGCAACATAATAGTAATAGTTCTACATTACTTCTGTCATAAGCTGACTTTGAAAGAAATCACAGTGATAGTTGTATTAATTTAAAATGATATACCATGCTTTACTGCTGTGAGCAGGTGCTGCAGAAATAGTCCAGATGTGTAAAGATGCAAAGCTATAAATGAGACCACATGCCTCAAGCTGTCTCGCATTAAAACGCTGATTGAAATGGCTGTGCTTCGACTCTCACACACACACACACACACACACACACACACACACACACACACACACACACACACACACACACACACACACACACACACACACCTGTCAGAACATGAGCCTCCAGAGTCAACTGATGGCACTCACTCTCTCTGTGCATGATGGAGAAGGGAATACAGGCTTAATCATCTTGGTCTGAAATGAGAAATTCTGTGTTCCTCTTCATCCATTCCTGTCTCACCACCCCTCCCACCTCTCTCACTTCCCCTTTTCTTTAACCAAAACCATCTGTGAGCAGCACGGCAGCGGGCAGTCAAAGCCATGTCTCCCAGAAACCACTGATTTCAGGGCAAATTAGCGGCAACCTCTCCTCCACAGAGCACCCTTTGATTTGACTTATTTTCCAGGCTTTAGATAAACGCGAGGGAATTCCAGTGGGATGTTGTAATGCTGCGGCTCTCCGAAGACAGCCCTCCTTAGCACCCTTTAATCTTTTCAGGGGGAGGAAGATACTGCTTCTCTGCAAGGCAGCCCGGCTTCATATGCCTGTGATATCTGTTTTTCAGATAGAGCCAGACACCAGGGGTGCTGGAAACAGGAAATGGTTTATGGTCAGAGGCTCGGCTCATAGGAAGGGTCATCGTGTTGGGAGGGAGACGCACAGGTTGAATTCCTGTCCAAATCTCTGTAGCGTCTGTCTCCCACGCCTCAGCTGCAGCAGACGAGGCAGGACTGACATGTTCAGCTGGTGTTTATAGGTTCAGTAGCCAGAGCGTGATGTCTCACCGCAGAGTCAGCAGGCACTGACAGGCTCCACATACCTGCTGCTGTATTTGTCACCTCCAATAGACGAGCACCCCAAGAGCTTCTAATTAGGGCCACGTCTGCTCCTGCTAGGGCATCACTTTGTCATGTGGTTGTTTTTGTCTAATAAAGCCTGTCTTCTCTCTCACAGGGGGAAATGCAACATTTCCCATTTCTCCGACATTTTTGCTGCCAGGGAGTTCAAAGCCCGCATCGACTCCTTTTTCTATATCCTCGGATATAACCCAGAGACCAGGTGAGGAGCTTTCTGTCCGCTCTGTTCCATTGACACAGTTCCCTTTTTAGTCCTCCCGCGGGACACAAACGCAGGTTCATCTCTCTGCAACTCTGACGCATGACTATGATCTTCATGAATCAATCATCTTTTTGGTCTGTAAAATGTGAATGTCAAATATAGTGAAAATTTCTAAAGCCCATGATTATGTCTTCAAAATTCCTTGTTTTTCCTGATATACACTACAAAACTCCAAATACTCAGTTTATTATCACATAATACAAAGAAAAGCAGCTCACAATTGAAATATTTAGAATTTCCATGTTACTATGTCAATAATGACATAATAACGTATTCTTCGGTTAAATAAAAATAGTTATTGTCTTGTGTTAAATTTCTTAAATCTTTCTTTAATTTATAAATGTAATTCATAGTGCTGTTAGATTGCCAAAATTAAACTTTCTGTTGTGGGCATACGATGTGGTAAGTCTCGCCCTGTCTACAACTGTACAGAAATGCTGGGTTTGAAGGGAATCAATGATGCCAAAAAATAAAGGAACTATCATACTGTGTATAGCCCTAGATTCAAATAATTAATTGATTATCAGAATAGAATAACCACAGAATATTAATGTTCTCTCCATTTTATTGGCTAATGTTGCAACTATAAAGTACATGGGTAGGTTTATTAAATTTTATTTTGCAATAAAAAATGACAGCCTTTATTTATCACTGAACAATATAAAATGATATGAGATAAGATGGTATTAAGTAATATCACACTAATTACCCTATAATAAATCTCGTAGGAGTAAATAGTGTTTGGTGGCTCCAGTGGACAACTTAAAATTTCTATAAAGTTATTTAGATCAAGCTTTAAGGTACAAAAAATTATTGGCATATTTGCTTTTCTCGTTACCACTCAGGAGCAGAATAAATACTGTTAATATAATAATAATATAAAACAGGAGATGAGCAAGTCTTTTTTCTTAGTTTCATAACACATGAGCTTCCTGCTTTTTGGCTTTGGTTACTAAGTGTTTTGTCTAATGATGCTTTCTGCTCATTAATGCTGTCAATTTTATCAGTGCACAAAGAATGGTCCTAATGTGATGTAATTATGGGGAATGAACCCCCCATGGTTTTATAATTGTCCGGGCGTTTGTCGATATTTGTCAAGTTGCATGTCGAGTTTTAATTACTGATCCTTTATGTTAACATTAAGATTCAAATGGAGAAAACTTCAAGAAGCTCATTAATGGTATTTTAAGTTTTGTATCAGGATGAGACTTTTTAACATGCCACAATAGGAAAAACAAAGTTGTGAAGGATAAAATCAAAGATGGCTAGATTCCATTTAGCTTCTTCAGGTTTAGGTTTGTGGTATTGTGCACGCCGGCTCACTGTCGCCGCTTACTGAGAAGGAAGCCATCATTAATTTTATTCATAACTTGTGTGCTTCTGCTATGAAAAGTAAAAATGTCCGCTTTGAAAACACCTAACCTTTCATATTTATATACTTCATTTGTTTCCTCATAGTGGCATTGTTGATTATTACTCATTATTATCATCAGTGATAGTATAATAATAACAATAAATCATGAGAATAATGATTTAGTTTAGGGTTATCAGTGCAATTTAATATGATTGAAGTGCTATAGTTTTATACCATATTCTGTGTATTTTAATTACACTGACAATTATAACATCGCCCCCCAGTTGAGTGCTGATGTGTGCAAAAATGAACTTTCGATTTATAGTAGATGTTTTTTTAATTTGTCTTTATAAGACCTGCTCTGTTGCATTGTGAAATGGAAAAACCGCTTTGTTTGTAATAAGTGTCGTGAACTCTAAAGACAGACAGATAGGGATTGTTCATGCCAGCAGATTTTTTGTTTAAATGCAGAAGTAAAGTGTATGGTAAACATCAAGACATAGGTTTTTTTTCTTAATTTAGATATTTTAACATTTCAACATCTCATTTATATCTTACTATTTACCTTTGTATCATTTATGTTTTATATATAATTATAGGAATGAGCAATACGTCCATATTAGGCTATATTACTACAGTGATATTAGACTGATTAGATATTATGACTTTTCCTGGTTTTAAATGCAGCATTTCAGTAAAATGATAGAATTTTCAAAATTTACCAGTTTGTTATTGTTTGCCTTTACACATGTTGTCATTATATTCACATTACTGATGATTATTTATTAAAAATCTCATTGTGTGAATATTTTGTGAAAGCACCTATAGTCAACACAACAATATTGCCACAATATTAATATTGAGGTATTTGGTTAAAAATGTCATGATATTTGATTTTTCTCCATATTGTCCAGCTTCATTATACAGTAACTGCCACTTTATACTTAAATAAGAAAAATATGCAGGGCATGTTGGTTGCATAATTGTGAATTAATTTGGGTGCTCGAGCAAATTTGGTGATTGTCATTATCCACTGTTGGTGATTGGAGTGTCTCACGTGTTGCAGTGACAGCTGTCCCTGTTATTGGCACAGGGTTGCCAGTTGGGAACCCCCTCGTTCAGGGCCCTGTTCAGTCTCAGTCTTCCGCTCCCTCCCTCCCTCCTGCGCTCCGCTCGTTTGGTATTCTGAGCGGGCTGTCTGCAGCCTTGCAATTTCACTCTTGTTTATTATGGCGCAGACATACGAGGAGAGATGAATTCCGTATCCTGCATGCGTGTCTGCCTGCCTCCGTGTGTGTCTGTGCGTGTGTGTGCTTGTGTGAGGTCGCAGCACATGCTCAGTAGTGTCTATAGAGGAGCGAGGCGAGCTCGCGACGCTGTACGTGCAGGCTGAGGTCACAGCACAAGCTCAGTGAATACCTCTCCGGAGCGAATGCGTGGTTCTCCATTTTGAGCACCTAGAAATAGGTGGGAGAGGGGAGTTAATTCCAACGAGCATTATACACACAGTGTCACCACCCAACCTTAGGGCTCGATGTCAGAAATGGACGATTTGTTCAGTCCCCGGAGGTAGGTGTGCGCTCATCTTCTCGTGCTTTCTCGTGCCGTTATTAGTTGCTGCGCGAGTGTTGTCTTATTTTCACGAGTCGCATTCCAACTGTGTGATGTTTGCGAGCTGTCCGCATCACTGTCATTGTGTTAACCGGCTGTGTTTGTGTCGGGGAGGAAGAAAGCGAGTGTGCACATTGTGTCAGAAGCAGGAGAATTGAATGCTGTTGAACACAGAGGCTGTCATTGCAGAGCGCATACCGTTACGCGTTTGCGCTACCGTAAGGGTAAGCACCGCTGGATCACACCTTTATTAACATGTTTCCAACAAAATCCCAATAAATGCATAGTGTTTGCGATGAATCTGCGAGCACACGGTTTAGAAATGTGCACCCGGTGTGCTTTTATGACGGTTATAAGGACCGGAGCGGCTACCCTGGCTCCATTTTGCAGCTCCTGTTTACTATCGAGACGACATGGCGTATGGAGCAATGCTGCTCTGCACACAAAGCTCAGCCGGCTCTGCTCACCTCCTGCGACCAGCTGCGATGTGTGCACGTTGCTTGTCCTGGCACTTAAATACCATCAACTTGGGTCTGTTTTTGCTGTGCTGCAATTATGTCAGTGTGCCACAGACTCGCGCCGTGATTGGCTGAAATTGATGGAGGGGGGCGGGGCTATCCTTGATTGCACACACACAAAGTTGACCAGACTGTCACGTTGTTGTTGTTTGGGTTTAATAAGTAAGCCTGTAATTATTTGGCAAGACTGTGTGGTAATGCGGAGATAGATCTGAGCTTGCTGTGTGGAACAACTGGGCATGTTTTACACTATTTATTGTGCTAGGCAACAGGCTTTGTGCAGATTATTGGAGGGAATAAAAGAACCATTATTACAGGAAGTCAGTATTATAACTAAGAACTTCGAGACAATGCTTGTTTGTCTTTCTTATCTACATTAAGAGACAGATAATTAAATGACAAGCTTAGGAGTCTTTTTCCAGATTTCCAGAAATTAAACTTTAAACATGGCTATTGTTTGCTGGAGATGTTAATATTACTGGCATGGCCCTAGTTTTATCACATATTTGTCTGTACTTTGCTCCAAAGGCTGTTTCTGTTCAGCTGTACCTGCAGCCTTTATGGAAACTCCTGAGAGCCTCCTGCTGCGAGACATCTGTATTCTGCCTCCTCTCTCAGGACCTGAGCAGCATTCCATCTGAATGTCGAGCGTCTGCTCTCAGGATTTGCCTGAGAGTAAAACATGGATGTCTTAAGACGTCGTTCTGGTTCTGGTGCACAGGTCCTCATTTGTCATCCTTACAGCTTCCTGCCAAACGGACCTGGCCGACTGCACATTGTCAGGAACACGTTTGCAGAACTTTTTCTCTGCAGGAACACAAATCAGATAAACAATCATTTTGTTTGTAGCCTGCACGCAGACATTCTCTTAATTCACCCATTCAGCACTGTGAAATAGCAATTTTAGTTGTCTTAGATTTGTCTTCAGCCTTTGACACAATTGAGCACGCTATTCTTATTAAAGCAAATTAATGGGTAGCATTTAACTGGTTTTCTTCTCATTAGGCCAACCGTAAGTTCCTGGTGTCCACTGATGATGAGGTATCCACCTGTGCCCCTTTAACCTGTGGGGTGCCTCAGGGATCAATTCTTGGACCCATTTTATTTTTATTATATAGGGCACTTAATCTGTCAATTTGGTTGTGTGTTTTATCATTGCTGACGCTGAACCTATGTTTAGAAAGCGGCTATAAATAAAATTTTACTTACTTATACACTTACTTATTTGGAGATAGAAAGTACAGTATATCTGCATGTAAGTGTATGCTATGGGCAGGGTTGTAATGATTTGAGACTTCCACTGTTCTCCATTTTGAGCACCTTTGTCAATGTAAAATTATTATTATTATTATCAGTTTAAATGACTCTAAAAGGAATGAAAATGAAAGTTTTTTTAAATCAGCAAACATTTTATTATTGTAATTGAAACCATTTTCAAAATAAATGTATGTTTATTTATGTAAAGTCTCCCTTTTGACAATAACTAACTTCTCAGATTCTCTGTCCAGCTGCATTATTTTCAATACTATAGATAAGCAAATGTCAAGGCATGTGCTATGATAAGCATCAGTTTTCACACTGTGGTATACTTGAAACTGTTATATCGCTGCAACACTAGCTGTGAGACAGTATGTTTGTAAAAAAAAAAAAAAAAAAAAAGGCAGGAGAATGTATTTCTTTGTTTCAAGCTTTATTCATAACTTTGAGTGAAATAATGGCACAATAACGGCCTAAAGTAGGATTTTGATGTTCTAAAACTGTTATGAAACCTTTCAGATGTAATCTGAAGTGCTAATGATGCAGGAAACATATATTCTGTCTTTATCAACACTATGCATCGCTGCGGGTTTTCGCACTATGCCAAATTCTGATTGCTTTATGTTTAGTTTGCCGAGAACGTGTGCAACAAAATGAAAGTATTTCGACATGTTTCTGGAGCAGCACAGCGTCCTGGCAGGCCCGGGGTCATTTACTGCAGCGTTTTTGGCCTGTGGTGATATCGCGTGTGCCAGTGCTTCTGTCAGCCATAGTTCATAACAGTATGGATTACTCCTCTAATCGCTCTCTCCTGCCTTGAGAGGAGGCGGAGGTCTGTTTTAGAAGGGGAAATGGGGAGTTGGGTCAAATATGTGCCGTCATAGTGTTTTGTGGTTGGACGACTGTAAAGAGACCAGAGGGCTGCGGCCTCTCAGGTTTCTGCTGGGTCTCCATGATGGAGTGCGAGCTTCTCTGGGTGCAAATCACGCTGACAGATTCTGGGCCGCCCCGCTCGACTGTATGAAAATTGGCGCTGTTACCTAGGCAACGGAGGGAAAGGCTTTTCAAAAGGAACATCTTGTCATTTTCTTTAATCCACTGCAGCTGGAGATTCGGAACACTATTATTAAATTGCAGTTGCTATGACTACCAACATTTGTACCAGCAGCCGTTTTTCAGAGGCGCTCGCCCTGCATATCCAGAGCCAGCTCCCCCCACCTCCTCCTCCTTTTAGGGGATTCTGTTTTATTGCTGCATCCACAATATCAGGCCTGTAAATGTGCTCTGCTCAGCTCGTCGTGCAGGAGCAGTCGACCAGGAATATTCTTCTGAAATCTTTATTTGCTTTTCAGAATAAAACATTGTGTGCTTTTCTCACATGCCTGTAAAGACGTCCGCAATAGAAAATACAGTCCTTGTTCCCTCGCACTGTGTTTGATCTCGTCAATTTCATGTTTTCTGACATTTTCTTTTGAATTCTTCAGTCAGTCATGATACCCAGTTGTGACTTTGTGCAGTTGTTTAGCTGATTCAAAAGGCACAATGCTGCCTGATTTCTTTCAGCTAGCATTGAAATATTGCCAAGTAAATATTTGTTTCAATCTGCTCTCTTTGTCTCTTTGCAGGCGACTAAACAGCACACAAGGGGAAATCCGAGTGGGACCCAGTCACCAAGTAAGTCATCGTACAGCACACATCAACCAGCTGTTCAGATTTCTATGATGTTGTTAAAAGTTTTTTTGCCGCGTTGTGTGTGGATTTTATTATCACACAATAAGCTAAAATAGGGCAACTCTTCTCTTACATCATAGATGCCATTTAGTCTGATTCACAGCATTGTTTCTCATTTAAGATGTAGTATCGTTTTAACACTTGACCACAATTGTGCAGCGCTGTTCTCACAAGACATTTAATACTTTCAAATGCATTACAACTAAAACTTTCAATTCAAATGTTAAAACAAAAAATACAAGAGCAGTTTTATTAGGTAGTGATGATGCAAGTGGACAACGTGCCGCTTTTACGAAATTAGACATGCAATCTACATATACGTTTGTGATTATGATTTACAGTAATGTTTGCATCTGCCAGCAGAGCTGTTGTGAGACTGTGATGTACTTGTGCTTGTACAAACCAAGCAGCAACCTCCAGGGCTGAAAAATGAAGACAACACCAAGTGCTGAAAACTGCAGTTTCTTTAATGTCCACATGAGGCTGGCTCCAGAAGCCAGTCAGTCCCCACAGACCTCTATGTTAAAATGCCCTTTTCAGCAGAAATAAACATGTTTACCTCCTGTTAAAAAAACGGCTTTGGTCTTTATAGCTAATTTCCTCGTTCATAACAACAGTATAGGTGCTTAATTAAGGGCGGCAACAGGCTGTCAGCTAATAATGTCATCAGCTTCTCAGTCAGATCCAACCCTCGCTCCCTTACAGCACTAGCCTCTCGCCCAGTCATGGTCACTTCTGGCTCCAAAAAACCAAGATGGTGACGGCCAAAATGCAGAGCTTGAGGCTGCATAATGGGCGTCCACAAAACTAAATCCATTATTTATACAGTTTATGGTACACACATGCTTACGTTTAGATCATGGCCTGTATAAAAAATAATGGAGCCCCTGTCACGTCACTCAGTGAAGCCTTAACTTTGGCATTTTAGCAGTCCGGATTTATTGGAGCCACGAGTGACCTTGTTTGGATAAAAATGTTTTTTGTAACCAGGCTGTAAAAGTGTTTATTTCTGCTGTAAAGTTTGGCATTTTAACATGGGCATCTATGAGTATGACTATGTATTGACTTGCTTTTGGAGCCAGCCTCATGTGGCTATTCAAGGAACTGCAGTTTTTGGCGGGGTCAGTTGTGTCAGATGTATCAGAAAGTTATTTGGGATTCCACTTAATTCAAGGAGGATCTGCTCGTTGTCATATAAAAATAGAAAGTCATCTGTAGTTCTGTGTTGTGTTTAGATACTGAATAATTGTCCCTGCTGCCTGCAGCCAGCCTCTCAGTGAAAAGTTGATGACAGGGGGCTGAAAGCTGATATTTTTTTGAGCTTGCCTGCTATTTGTAGTGTGACACCATCTGTCCCTTTCCGTCTCCCTGGACCTAATTAGGCCAAGCTCCCCGAGCTGCAGCCTTTCCCCTCTCCTGGTGGCCAGGCCGTGACCGAGAATGAGGAGCTGGTCTGGATGCCAGGGGTCAATGACTGTGATCTTCTCATGTACCTCAGAGCCGCAAGGTGAGCCCAGAGAAACACACAAGTTCAGCCCACGGAGGGGCTGCAAGGTCTGACCTACTAAGTTAAAGGGAAAACTATCATCAGGGAGGTCAAAGTTCTTTTAAAAATATGTAACCCCTAACTGCCCATTGCCCTCACTGTATTGATCTGAATGTAGTTGCATGAATTCAGCACAAAATATACTATAACCCTCTCTCTGCAGTCAGGATCAGTCAAACTAAATGTCTGTAAATGTTTGTAGTCTCAAGAGTGGCATATTAATGCTACTTATCAATGTTACACTTCATCAGGTGTCATGGGACAAACTAATCCATCATTCATCAGTGTTCCCTGAGATGTTGTTGCAGTGAAAGTGATACATGTTAACAGGTTTCTGTGTTATGTTGTAGTTGGGGGCCACAGTGTAATTAATCACAATCTGTCACTGTGACAGACAGTGTTCTGGAAATCCCATCAAAGTCTATATTTATCCATCGTATTTGTTTTCAAGCTTATTAGCTTTACACAGACTCATACTGTGTTACATTTATGTAGATATGCTTTGCATCACGTGCTCTAAGTAACAGCTGCACTTTAAAAAAGTTTGTTTTTTTCCTGGAATGAGCAGGTTATAGCAAATGTGCTTGTTTCAAGGACACCAAAACAGTGTATTGCCTGCAGTGTAGCAAAGATGGTTACTAATATATGCCTCTAGCATGCCGCATCAGAAGTTCATGCGAAATACAATTTACTGCAGTGTGAAAAAGGAGAAAAGAGCAGTTATTATCATAACTTCACATGCTATTTTTTTCTTGATTTATTTGATTAATCATTTGATCTATGAAACATCAGAAAACTGACTGTATCCAAGAGCTCAAGGTAATGTCATGAAATGTTTTGTTTTGTCTGACAACAGTCCAAAAGCCCAAATTATTCAATTTACTGTAATGTATTAGACACGGAAAAGCAGTATATTCTCACATTTAAGAATCTGAAAGCATCAAATATTTTTTGTCATTTTTACAAAAAAGAAACTTAAAATATCAATCAATTATCAAAATAGTTGCCAATTAATTTTAATGGATGCTCAAATAATAGATTAATTTTGCATCTCTACTACATTTCATGCTTATAAAGTACACGTTTGCTTGTTTTCCAATATTTGCTTTATTTGCACTGTCAGCAATAGTTTGATATCTATATGTATTAAAAAATGCCATCTGTAATTACTTGTCAGTGTTTTGAAAGTTTGGTAAATGAAATAGAGCTGCAAATTGTAGATTTTTTTTTATCGACATCAACGACATTGCAATAAACATCTTTAAACACTTCAGTATTGTACTCAGGGATTTGGGGGGGGGGTTGTTAGTGGATAAAGAATATTAGTAGAAAACTGCACTTTAAATTGCGACTATCATTCTTTTTAGTGTTGGAGCCTTTTGTGTTAAATTCAGTTTTCAGTAAAACAATGCTTTTATTTATTTATTTGATTCAAAAAGCAATATACTGAAAGCAGCAGAAAGCCAGAACTGAGTGCACTTTAATATGTATTTATTTATCGCATTATTGTTATCCCAATATTCAACGTTTACACATATCGCACATTTTACTCATATCTGGCAGCCCTACTGTTAGACTTTTCTCTTATTACCATCAAAGCCATTAAAGTCAGGAATGCAGTTGTGTAAGCAGGTGTCTGTGGCTGTTTTAGTGTTGATTTCATGTGTGTTTTGCCCACAGGAGCATGGCTGCCTTTGCAGGGATGTGCGACGGAGGCTCAACAGAAGACGGGTGTTTAGCTGCCTCTCGAGATGACACTACATTAAACGCACTTAACACTGTAAGTAACTATGCAACAAGTCTAACACGAGAAACCAAGTGCACTCTATTGAAAACAAACCTGAAATGTTTTGTTTAAATTACAGGGTGTTATTTTTCTATGAGGCAGCTGTGCAGTGATGGGCAATGATAAGGCCCCGGAGCCAGTAGAGTAGCCCCCTGTAGTAAACCCAGCCTCAGAGGCTTACAATACATTAGGCGTAATGAGAGATTTGTCTGTCACATTGACAATGAATACCGAGGAATCAAGCACAAGAAAGAGATTAGAATCATCATAAACAGGGCATTTATATTCCGACTCTATAAACTGGAAAATTAACATAGCGGGCAGGTCATTGTCTCTCGACCTTCCTCGCTATTTGCAATTCCAATGAGTAATGCTTGTTTATTCTGAGAGGAAGAGCTCCAGCGCTGCCTGTTTCACCCAACTGAATATTACACAGGGCTTAAAGCTGCTCTGCGATTGCCTTTGTCACTGCGTTGTTTATTTCCAGGCTTGTTGTTGGATCTTAGCACAGCATTCCCTCTGACGCTGTAAGATCGCCAGTAAAAGGTTCAGGCCACTCCTTGATATAAAGTCTGTTTGTAAAACAAATCAGCTCCATAAAATGTGTCAGTGCTGCACAAAATGTCCCTTTGTGTCGCTGCAAAGAAAGTTGGCAGCTTTGCAAATGTTCTTTTAAAAAAAAAAATACATTCATCAGGGTTCCCACGGTCATGGAATTTCACAGCCACATTTTACAGGCCTGGAAAAGTCATGGAATTAGACAAGATCCTTGAAACTTTGGGAAAAGCCTTTTTTTTTTTTTATAATTAAATTCAGTCACAACAATCTTCAGTGGATACCCTTCCGATGTAATGTAACGGAGTGGCAAATTAATACTCTGTAGCTCTAATATGCAACGATGTGTGACAGCGTTTTGTTGACCGTCCCCTATGTTTAGTTGTTTTTGCTCTGCTTTCGTCTCTCCCTTCCTGTTTGCCTAGCAGCTGAAATTATATTTGCAAAGAGTTTCCATCTGTTTGAATTGTATATGTTTGAAAAACACCGGGCTAGTTGAGCAAGAAAAAGAATTTTTTCGTGGGAATTTTTCCTGTGAAAATGTGTGCGGATACAGATTCATGCACCGGTTTATAATCAGAATGATAAGCCGATATTTCTGTTGTGATCCTCAGCTTCACGAGAGCAGCTACGATGCAGGAAAAGCTCTCCAGCGTCTGGTGAAGAAGCCTGTACCCAAACTGATAGAGAAGTGCTGGTCTGAGGATGAAGTGGTAAGAGAACAGCGCTTTTATTTGAAAATGCAGCAAATGAATACTTCACCCCACAAAAATGAGCATTTGTATATCAATTAGTCATGCCGTGTTACCTTGAATTTGTGAAGAAACTTTCATTTTCTCGCATGCCTCTGTGGAAAACTGCAAACATATTGATTTGATTGATTACAGACCACATTTAACAACAGCAAAACTATATCAAAACATTAGTTTATAAACTCTCACACAACTCATGCAGTATTTTATAGTCTCATTTAAACCACCTTATGCTCAGTACTCCCCAAACTCATGCATTTTTGCTGTAAAACCTTAGCATTAGAGTCTAGTTTTGACGAGAGCAAAGATTAAATTGTCATTTTTTGGGAAGAAATATTTCTTTAACAAAGACAGCATGCTTAAAAATATTTTAAGTACATGTTAGCACGCACAGCTAATGGTTATCTATGGTTTTCTTGATATTGGTATGTCTTGTGTGGGTACCTGCTGTGTGTCAGAGCCTCGGTTGTGTCTTTAGAGGGAGCTGTTGAGAGTTAAAACAGGACTCTTGGCCCCGTCTCACAAGACATCAGTAAAAAAAAAAACACTCGTCAGTTTCCAGCTCCTCCAAGGCCCAAGAGCAGCTGCATCCTGTTTATCACCCACAGAATAAATCTTGAGAGTGGAAGTCTGGAAAGGGGAAAAAGATTGAGGGCTGGTAATGTTAGCCTCCATTTGAATTTCGATGTGAATTTCACCACAGCTGTTGAAGGGCTGGAATCAGAAAATGGCAGCCTGTCTCTCTGATCAAACAGCACATCATGAACGGGCAGGAGAGGAGGGAGGAATGAAAGTGCTGGATAACGCCGTGTCAAAACGAGTGAGAGCTGCAGCTTTGGCCTTGATGCTTTATGACGCGCTGCACTACATGTTTGTACACACGCTCCTTTTAAAGATACGACTCCTGACGGATCTCACTGAAGATCTTAGAAAAACACTTAAATTCTTCAGTGTTGGTTTTCCTCCTCCGCTGAGAATCATCTTTTTTCCCCCGCTTTGATATTGTTTGGTAATGCTGAAGCTTCGCAGTCGTTTTTGTTGAGCTTTGAATCCAGCAGCTCGGATCCAGTGGAAGTAAATGGGTGTATTTGTCTCGTAATTGAACGTGATGGGTACATTTGAATAAAGCCAGGGCTCACGGCATGACCACGGCGAATCACAACAAATTAAGTCAGCCATCCTTTTGTGGACTGGTTATGAGTTCGCCTTTATTTATGCATGCTTGCTGGCGCCAAGCTCAACTGCTGTGCGAAGATGATCAGAGCGGGGGCCGGGCATGTTGATGGGAGGCTTTATTGCCATGCTCCACCACAGCAGGTCTACCACAGACCTCTTGTCAAAAAAGCACAGTAGGGGCTCGACAGTTGGAGCTGTAAATAACTTGATTCAGAAAATAAAATGATCACTTCAGTTATTCACTTTTTTTTATTATTAATCAAAGAGGAAATATGCTCTACAGTGTTATTTATCTGGAATGATACGAACAAATATATTCTTAAAATCTGAGCGATGCTATAAATATGTGGAAGTTTGATAACAACATATAGACTGTTTATTTTCTTTAACATAAAAGTATAATATAAACGCTCAGTCTAGACAGGGATCCCTTACATTTGTTTTGTGATAGAATTTACACCAAAATACATACTGAGCAGGACATTTTCCAGTATAGAAAATAGAAAAGTTCATGCTTTCAAGCTGCCTTTCGAAACAATTCTTTTATTTCCGGCAAATGTGCAGCAGTATGTTTCAAAAGATACAATGTAATTATGAGGATTATTGCGTTTCTAATACAAAAACAGCCACAAGTATTTAAAGCCGATTATTCATAACTAGACTTTAGGTGGTATGAACTTTTTTTTAGGTTACAACACAATAAAGTAGGAAATAATGTTGATAAATACAATTTCCTTGAATTTCCTTTGTCTCTGCTATACGCTATTTAAATAAACTTGCCCAATACAGGAAAGAAAGAAACCATTTAACTGCCTACTTTTGGTAAGGTTTGATGTTTTTATTTGAGCCGATTCTGGAAAACTTGCGGCCTCACTGACTGGATAAGAAAAGTCGGCACACAATGAAGGTGTAAAACAGTCAATAAAACAGGTTTATCATGACTTGTTAATGATATCAACCCTGAAAGATCCTTTTATCATACAGTCATAAATCTGCACACAAATTATTCGGCTCATTGTTCTGGTAGTTTGAGAGATTAGTCTCAACACACACACACACACACACACACAAACAGACAGGACCAAATGCACAATCCCCTCCAGGCTTGCCAACTTTTTTAAAACTATGTAACTTAATGACCTCAAATCTAGTTTGGCAATTCTGTACTGCAGTTTCTTGTTTCTTATCGGCTGATACACACGCCAATATTGATATATTGGTCCTGCCGTATACTACAAAGGACTGCTTGGTTATGGCTGAAATCAAAATCACCATTATTTTGGTCAATATTGAGATTACGATTATTTAAAACAATTTCTCATTGACTTTGGAAGATGCCTTTATTTAATTTTAAAAAAAAGTCTTTTGACTGTGGATTTTCTTGAGCTTTAAATATAATTTGACTAAAAAGCAGGCTCAAGTTAAACATACCACAGCCTGGTTGAGAGCTAGTTTGAGCTTTTACGAAAGGGCGAAAGCACACAGCTTTGAAGGAAAGGGGAACGACTAAACAGGTGCATCACGGCGAAACAGAATGTGGCACAATAATCGTTTAATTGTGATTTTCTTGTTTTCATAGTCTTTGGAAGCCAAAATCATAATTGAAAATACAAATCAAGTGACTACCCAGCCCTAAAACCACAGTATAGTAAATGTATTCAAATTATATATAAATCAGCTAATTCATGTGATGGCTAAATGTCATGTTTTTTTTTTTAAAAAAAAGCTAACAGTGAATTACCGAAATGTGTTCCACTGTTTTATTATGTCAAATGAAACTCTAAAATGAAAAACAAAAATCTGTACAACTCACTAAGAAACAATGTTTGCATGCAATTTTGACAACGGAATATTATAAAAGATAAAATGCTATTGTTAAAAATTCCACTGGAAGACAATGACATTGAATCATTACCCAGCCCTGCATCCTCAGCCCGTTTAATTAATGCCGTAATATTTCTGTAACCTAGGTCATGGCGACTTCATCCCCACTTTCACAGAGGAGTTTCATCATGTTCAGACAGCATTATGTAACTGAAGTGTGGGAGCTGTCAGGGAGTCCAGTACACTCTGTCAGCCATGTTCAGTGGCGGGTGTGTTTTGTGTCTGCGGGTGGAGGGGCTCAGCAGGCCATTAGTGCTCCACCTGCCCCACAGTGTCCGCAGCCTGGAGAAGCAGCAGCTTGACTCTGGCCAGCCAAGGACACGGCTCCTGGTGATCCGATCACCAGTTGTGCCTTTTCAGCCCTGCAGCCTTGAGGGACAGGTGTAAATGCAGCTCCAACCTTGACACACTCACAGAAAGCAGCCCCGCTGCTCTTCATTTATTTATCACCCCTTCCCTCTGCCTCTCTCTCCCCTCTCATCCCCTGCAGGACTAGCTTCGTTATTCCTGCCTGCTCTTTTTTCACTCCACCCCTGCATTCTTTTAGAGATGTGAATAAAAGTGACAGCGGGGGCTGCTGAAATGACAGAATCCGCCTGTCTGCAGGGTCACTTGTCACCCTCCCCTCCCCCTTTTGACTTCTCTTGCCCCTCCACCCCACCTCTCCTCTCTCTGTCTGCAGCTGCTGCCACATAATCCTAAACCTCGTCTCTTCTCTAACTCTAGAAAAATATTTATAATTTCTCCCCACACACCTCCCACAGAAAGATAAAACCGCTGCCATCATTTGTAAGCCGTTTCATTACTGCGACGGAGGAAGCGACAACACTGTGAAGGGGAGTGTTTGTTTCATTTTTATTGTCCTCTCTCAGGCACAGAAAATAATTTCACCTCAGTAAGATGTGTTGCAGTCAACCCCTGAATGATCTTTCACTGTGAAATTATTAGTACAGCTTTCAGAAATTGAAAATCCATCACCTTGATGTGAGCACCACTCAAACCATTTTCATGCATCAGTAAGGTGATAACTATAGGTTATACCAAAGAAAAATCTCAAATAAATTAAATATAAAACTATAAATATTTCACCATAATCGTCTCCGGAGCAGTCTTGTAGTTGTTGTGCACTTAGCGGTCTGTTGAGGATAGCACAGTGGTTATTTAACAACCAAGAAAAGGGAAAATGTGATGTGTTATTATGGCAGACAGTCAGACGTGGAGTAGTTCTCTAAAGTCTAACTGAGAGAGGCAATCCCACCACACACTTCTCTATGTGTGTTTTATCAGGAGCCAAATCAATGTGCGCTGCCCACACACAACTCTTCCCATCCTTTTGATTGTGCAATAGTCACAACGGCAAAAATAAATCCTTTTAAAACGGGAACAAAAAGCACTTCAAGTGAAAAGCATACAGGTTGTTTCTTTTTGTTGCCTTTAATGGTCTCTCCACTGAGGCCTTAATACAAAATAGCAATAACGTTACATCACTGAGTAGTTCTCCTGTCTAAATAATGCCTGGTTAACACAGTGAAACCACAATAAGCTGACAGGATATGATCATCAACAGTGAGAACAAATTCTGCTGTTCAGATCAGAAAGTCCAGTTACAGATGTAAATGAACACTTTTAGGTGACTCTTGGGTTGTATTTGCCTCTGCTGACACTTTCTGGGTAACTACGGAAACGTGTTTTAGATTGAAATACTTGCACATGTTCCACGTCATGAAATTAAGTTGCGAAGATCTTTGAAGAAGCTGTGTGCGACATTTAGAGCATATAGCTGCAAACCACACTGTGTTAAAATATAGTGAAGTAAGTAGTAACGGCGTCACCCTCCCACTGTGTTTATTGTAGTCTGAGCTTCTCTGTTCTTTGTTATGGTGGACGGGCCGGCCGCGCGTGCATGTTAGGGCATGTGAGTCCCTGCATGTGTATCCCACTGGCTAGCTAGACGCCACTCTGCACTGCAACCACACAGTAGTTACCGCCGATAATGTTGCATGGTGGCAAAACAGAGTTTCTGCAAAAGTTTTACGCCCACCCTCTGGCCCCCTAACCCGACGTTAGCTACATCTGCTACTGTTTTTTAGCACTGTTAGCACCATTAGCTGTTAGCAGCCAGCTCAGCCACCTCCATGTTAAGAGTTGTGTGCCAGCAACCTCTAAGTCACAGAGAGACACTGAAGGTCATGTACAGCTCCTTTAAATTGATAAAGCCAGATTTGTTGGTTAATATTAATAATATGATTATTGAATAGTTTGACAGACGGTGTTGGAAAACCTAGAAGCTACACAATATACAGTCATCGCTGTTGTTGCAGTAATAATGCGTTGCGTATTTGTAATTTTATTTAGTTATTTACAATCTGTTCTATAGATGTGTCATATTACTATACATGGATGTTGATGATAAGCCTTATTATTTGCACCATTAGATGATCTGTATTGAATATTAAATTTTTGATAAACAGGATAATAAGTGTCTGGAAAATTTTAGCAATTATATGTAGTTTCCCACCCATCAAAGCTCTCTAATGTCCACCTCTTCTCCCACCCAAATCTTCATCGCGATAATAAAATAGGAATATATTGAGTTCAGTAAGTTGATTAACTGTGATAAAAGAATACATTTAAAACAAGAGATTTGACCAAAAATGCATTTAAGTCTTAACTTAAAGTCACACAACAACTACATTATATCTTGTTCCGCGCGCAAATATTAAATTCTCACCTACCCTCAGATGCACTACTTAGTGAACATGAGCTTCATCATCTGCCTCAGTAAATCTCAAGA
The DNA here is from genome assembly GCF_008729295.1 of Plectropomus leopardus. Classification (NCBI taxonomy): domain Eukaryota; kingdom Metazoa; phylum Chordata; class Actinopteri; order Perciformes; family Serranidae; genus Plectropomus; species Plectropomus leopardus. The sequence continues at coordinate 15,539,381 of NC_056470.1, read as the reverse complement.
GTATCAAATGAATTGATTTTCTTCTAAAAGTTATGTATTAACACGGATAAAAAGATAAAATCCAAGCTAAGGTCAGTATTACATCACCTGTACCTGCCCTACCTGCAGAGTCAGTGAAGGTCATCATCAAGAGACTCTTGCACTCGTGAATTTGATTTAATGAAATCGTCTCTCCACATGAAGCTACTGTCATTCTTGTAAATAAGCGGTGCTGATAATGCATCGGCCAACAGGAGGTGCCATATAAACAATCAGAAGCAGCGGCAGCAGCCGTCGTGCTGCGTGTCGCCATGTCAGACACAGAGAGGCTGATCTATGACTGCTGCGGGGCGGCAGGTCTATTCCTCAGCCAGCTGCGCCGTGCCGTGGCTTATCTCCGGCTGCGTCTTCAGCTGATGGATGACTGAAGCGGGCTGCCCACAGCACTGAGGTGGGAGGGAGAGGAGAGGAGAGAGTAGCGGCCCCCCAGTGGTTGAACACAAGCCTGCAAACCTGAGACACACTGCCCAACCAAAAACACCACAGGCAGATAAAACACAACACGCCGCCCTGCATCCTCTGCTGCAGGCTGTAGATTATTTTAAAGTTAGATGAGCAGCTTTGCTTCGTGGGTTTTCGTCTGCAGAGGGAGCTCTGCCTGCTACACTGAAGATTTAGTGTAAACAGTGCATTTTTATCACCCTGATGGTACAGTGCCAGCAATGCTTTTTAGGGTTGTTTAGTAACTAAATAGCAGGCAGGATGGGCGTGTGCTGGAATTTCCTGTCACCTTTTGTGTCAGTACAAGCAAAGGGAAGCAGAGGACGTTAGTTTGCCTGCTGAAAGTTAGCAGAGTATAAGAACAGGAATTTCCATCTGTCAGAGTATTTTCTCTGTTTTTCAAGGTTTCTAATCAAAAGGTGTATCGCCTTTCACATCTGCATACATTGTTCTAAAGATAGATTTCTGTCTTCACGTATAGCGTCAATACAAAGAGGATGTGGGCAAGACAAGTGTCTGTCAATGCGGTCTCTCCCTCGCTTCTTCAAGCATGTTGTGATTTCCTCTCTGCTCACCGTGGCCAATCTTATTACTAGCTGATATTTCATAACAGACAGCACTGTGTTTTCCCCTCTGGTTTTGGTTTGCTGTCTGATTGTGCTCGGCCCTCGGGGTTTATCCACCGCAGGCTCTGAAAGGTCAGCTTTTAACAACAAGTCAAGTCTAATGACTCCATATTGAGTGAAAGTGGCTTTGTTTGCCGTTGGACGGTCTTGCGTCAGTGTTTTCATGCAATGACATTTAGCAGGAGTTATGTTCCATGTGTGAGCCTGCGCCCCGCCGGTCATCATGATACCATCGTTGTGCATATGTCTGCATTATCTTAACCAGTTTTACAACTCCCAACAATCAACTCTCAAGCAGGAAGTGCGCACGCACAACAATGGCCTATTGAATCATTTTTTCTCCTTCTCCTCCTCCTTTTATATGTCTGCTCTCCAGCCTCACAATAGTGCTCTGTTAGTCTCCGAGGGGAAACTTGGGGCGGGTGAAAAAACGCCAGTTTTCTGGAACACACTCGGAGAGAGAAGCCTGTTGTTTCTGCACAGCGGATGGCCATTTGGTAGCGCTTCCACCCAGCCCCCCTTCCTCCTCTTCCTCCTCCTCTCTCTCTCTCTCTCTCTCTCTCTCTGGCTTGCTCGCTCTGGCCCTCTCAGCCCCTCCTCCGCCGCTGTGTTGCCTAGCAACGGAGGGCTGGAGCAATCGGAGCAGGGGCAGAGCGATTCAGGGAGCAGATTGGCGGATGATTTATTAGCTGGGCTGGAGAGCAGTGAGCCCAGGCAGCTGAAATGGAGCCTTAAACTGGAGCCGACGTGTAGAGAGGGGAGGAGGGAGCCAGCGAGAGAAAAAAAACGGAAGGGAGGGGGAGAGAGGGAGCATGCACACAGCTCCTCTATAGAGACGGACGGACAGACTGTGTAAATAGTACAGTTGGGGAACATAATTAAGGTGACATAATTAGGACAGACACACAGGCTGCATGAGCTGGTCTAATTATTGACTAGTCCTGTCGTTACTGCGAGGCTGGAAATCTCAATCCAAACTCTTCTCTTGTGTGGTCCCTCAGAAGTCAAATACTGACTCGATTCAGTCAGCAGAATCCTACCTTTTCTGAAAATACTTACACCCCTTTTACGCTCTTTCTTATTCTATCTCTCCATCCTTCTTCAGCTTTTTCTAAAAAAAAAAATAAAATAAAAATAAAATGTCATTTTCTAGGCACTTCATACTTTATGCACCTGCGGCTTTGTGACTCGTGTGTCAGGTGGAGCTGAGTGTAGAGGCACTTTTTCTTCTTTTGCTTTGGAAAAAAATTGTCTCCTAAATTAATGTATGTCATTTATATTCTAATTCATTTACCCCAACTCGTCCTCAGGACTAACTCCACTTTGACATTATTTAAAGACCGTTTCATCCTCTTGAAACTTTTTTCACAAACATTTCAGAAAGTGATATTTCTTCTCGAAGCCAGTATTTCAAGTAAATATTTACCTACTTTTGTCATCGCCTGTCAAACAAGCCCTGTGATGTTGATCCTCTGAATCTCAGCACTAGTGTTCATCTGGTCGTGTGCACCTCTGTGAAACTTTGACTGACAGCCCAAATGATAATCTGCTCTTAACCCCTCGAGTGGTTAGAGACGGGTGCTTGGATGTGGGGGAGCGCTTGTGTTGGAGACGGCTCCATCTACTGGCTAATCATCTGCTACACCTTCAGTCTGATTAATGCAAATTAACTGCTGTCTCATGTCACTGATGAGGCTTTTTTTTTTTGTTCAGCTGTCAGCTCCTTTACATCTGACTTTTGGTCAGACCTCGTATGTTTATTTAGTCTACTTTAACTCAGACTTGTACTTATATGTTTTGTTCCTCACAATTATGCTGTTAAACTCTAAAACTTGGGACTGTTGAGTTTGTTTGCGTAATATAGATAAATACAGCCATTCATTCCTGTTGTTGAGATAGGTCTGTCTTTCTCGCCTGTAATTTTCCCTCCTGAGAGACAGTTGTGTTTTGCAGCTGGCTGTGTTACTTCTGTAAATTTGGCCTTTGTTCCCCACCAAAATCTGGGTATGTAAACAATCTGTGGTTACATAACGCACTGTACATGGCATGGAAAATGAACTCCTGACACTCAGAAGAGGCTCCATGCCTGATTTTCTCTCTCCCTTGTCTCCTCTCACCATGTCCAAGAGCTGCCTCCCCTCTCAGGCTGGCAGCTAGTTGAGTTTGTGGCTGTGTTTGTGTGTGTGTGTGTGTGTGTGTGTGTGTGTGCTCACCCCAAAGCTCTGAATGCATTTAAAGGACTGCTCTAGTTGCTCTTTCAGTCTAGCATGCTGCTATGGTGCAGTTTTAACAACAAACAGTGGCTTGGCTTTTCCTGTGACGGTCGTAGTGACATGACGCCTGCTTGTGCAGTTTTAGAGGATCGAGATCAGGCTGATTTAAGAGCCGTGCCCGACACTAACATGAAGCACAAGACTCCACTCCGGGTTTTCCAGCCTGCCGCGAACCAGAGGCTCTCTTGCAGAAAGATCACATGTAAAGCCTTCCCCTTTGTAGTGGAAGAGCAGAGAGTGACAAGCTATTTCTTGCTTGTAAAAAAACAGAGGAAAAAAAAGCAATGTACCATCGGAGACATTGTGGATTTGCCTCCTAATTTTTCCTTTACCTGTGGCTGGATGTAGAGATTGGTGCTGTGCTCCCTGAGGACTTTTCCCTGCTTTTTGCTGGAGTTACTTGGTGGAAACGGTTGGCTGAGATCACTGAGGAACGGGGCTCGCCTCTGGAACAAGAAAGTAAATCTGTTGGTTGTCTGCTTCGCTGGTTATGAATGTTTTCAGCCTCCGCTTTTCATGGCTCGCGGTCTGTGGCTCTTAAAGGAGAAGAAATACATTTAGGTTTTTCAGCTTTTTGGTATTTGTTCCTTTCTGATGTTGTTTTTGTGCGCGCTGAGGTGAGGTGGTGTGTTCACATTGAGTTTTCATGCCAGAATAAACCCGATGTTATTGAAGAAGCAGTTTCTGTCATCATACTGTTCCTCTCTTTTCACTCGTGTGAGGGTATATTTGTAGATTTTAAATTTTGACATGTCTTCTTTGCTGTTAAAATTGCCAAAATGTAAAGGCAAAAATAGAAACTGTCCAGCATGCACAGTGAGACATTTTCTTGCTTTTCAGCGCTCAAGTTAAGGCTTTGAACTTTTCACTGACAACACATTCAACATGTATACCAGCAAGCATGTTTTTATATCATTTTATGAGTTTTTTTTAACTGTATTTTCTCTCCACATGAAAAGACAAGCTTAGCTCAGCGTCTGTCCCTGCCTTACTTGTCATTTCCTCTCTAGTTTTGCTCTGACATGGCTGTATTTTCTCCGGAGTTTAAACGGCGACAGAGATTTCTAGATTCACATCAAACCTCCCCAACCGCAGACTGACGAAATGAAAACAATGCTTTTGTCTTGGTGTTAGCCTGTAACTTTATGCAGCCACAGCTAAGCTGACTTCACACATACTAACTGGTCTCTTTTTTTCTCTCTCTTCCTCTGTGAAAAAATTGCAGAAGCGCTTCATTAAAGGGTTGAGACAGTTCGGCAAAAACTTCTTCAGGATCCGGAAAGAGCTGCTGCCCAACAAAGAAACGGTAAGACGATTTAATTCCCTCCATACTGCCGAACTTTTTCAGCGTGTGTCACTTGTTTTATTGAACTGGGGCATATGAAACGAGGTACATGTGGTTTGCTCGTAACTAATGTACAGCGTGAGCAGTAAAACATTTTCTGGTGTGATATTTTGAGCGTGGCGGGTTTTTAACCATGGGCCTTATTGATAAGAAGTGAGTGCTGCCTGCCAATAAATGTGCTGCAGTATTGTCAGATCCTCCTTCTGGCTGTTTTGAAGAAAGCATATTGTTATACCTGAGAGGAAAAAAAGGCTAAATGTGCTGCACAGACGGCCACCGAAACCTTAAAAGAGACACGCTGAACATTAATTAGCACTCTCTCTTAGCAAGCGGTAAACAAGTTGTGCAGATGTGATGTGAGCCGCTGTGTTTGCAGCACATCTCAGGTCTCAAGAGCAGCCTGCTTCATCTCATGTTTGTGTTTGTGCTCAAGTGTTATATCAGCACTTGAGATTTTCTTTTTGTTTTTTTTTTTTTTACATTTTCACAAACTTTCAAAGTAGTGAACTCTAAAGTGCAGCATCATGGCTTACACGAGGATTAGAAAGCAGGTTACGATGAGAGCCTTTTAAGCGAAATAACTACAAATGCAAACTCTCTAATAGTTGTGCTTTTAAAGGAAACAGTTTTATCTGGGGGTCTTAAAGTGGCAAATTGAAATTGGATTATATCGACAGAAACGCAGGCCCAATCGATTATTTTTGGTCATATAAATTAGAGGGTTTTTGTACATTCTTAAACCAAGATATTAAAGAGTTAAAGATGTCAAACCGCTGTTTGTTCTCAACTGATTATAGCTAAAAATATACGCTTCTTTTGTTTGCTAACATTAATACTGTCAACCAACCTTAAACAGCATCAAAAAATATAAATGACATGACATGATTTTGTTGCTGTTTTAATGTATTGAAAAGTACCTGAAAGTGAAAGTAGGCTCCTAATTTGTACTTTGAATTTACTCAGTCTTTTATTCACTTGTGGAGCACAGATTATTGAGCCTTTAACTATGATTAGGATTAAACTATAATTTAAATTCCTTCTATCGTGGTAGTTTTAAGGCTTGTTCATTTTGGATTAAAGGGGAGAACACAATTTAATAACAGCTGCGCTTTAAGGGACTGATGTAAGTGCTTGTTTATGTATGCAGACAGAAGCTTGTCAGAGTTTCCCTCCTCTGTGTTCGTGAGTGTGCGCACGCGTCGATGTGTTAATCATCCCTGCACAACTGTGCAACTTGTTTCATGGTGCAAATGGGTCAAATCCAGCACTAACAATGACAAACACCACTTAAGCTTATTAAATGTGATCATTACACTGGAAACAAAACAAAGCAACCACACAGACTGTGTGTTGTCTCTTTAAGCTGAGCTACAGCATTTTACTGTAATCTTTGTCTCTTTATATCTGCGCAAGTAAACCTGTGTGCGCTTCAGAGTTTTATCTCTGCTCTAACCGGCAATAAAGGGAACATGCTGTACATGTACATGTTGCTTCAAAGCCCTCCGCACCTTTGACTTAGCTGTTAAATTATTCTCAGATCTGCATTTTGATTCAGAAAGCAGTGCAGACCTTGCTGTTTCTGCGAGGCCGCTCCTGCTGGAAGTGTGCCGCTACAGTGCTGACACAGACGTCAAAGGAAAATCAAAGGTGTTTGTCATAACTTCTCGCCACTTCATTTCCTTGTCTGCTGTGAGCTGAGGAGATGTCAGCCCCTGCTCCTCAAACACCCCCTACAGATCATGTGATATATATTTTTTTTCTTTACTCAAAATCTCTTTAGTGTCGCCTCCTTTGTGCTACATTTTTATTCCTCCAAACCAATTTGAACCTCTTGAATAAGAGATTAAAGTGTATGAACACAGTTTCCTCACAGAGGTTTCTTCAATTATTTTTACTGGTTTTGAAATATACGACTAGTCCAGTTGATTGGCTATAAAGGAGGTATTAATGTAATTCAACCTGGAGGGGGAGTCTACTTGGCAGGAGAGGTAATAGACCTCCTCCAGGATCTGGGCCTGCCACCACTACAGAGCAGAGAGAGATTAATTTTCCCTCTACAAATGGAAAATAAACTGCCCTTTAAACATATGAAAAGAGGAGAAAATGACTGGGAGAGCACGGGGAGGGTAGCAGCGACTGGAGGAGCAGGGGTAAGGTGGAGCTCAATATAGTCGCTGAAAAGCCGGGGTTGTTGCACAGGAAAAAAATAAAACTCTTTGCTTATGATTGAACTTGCTTTTGTGCTGTGAGACTGATATAAGCGAGTGCCAGTCAATACCCCGAGGACAGCTCCGTTTATTTTCTACCTGCTCATTCCCAAATGTGGAACATGAGCGCAACAAGATATTTTAGGTCCTTCCCATTATCTCCAGTCACAGGCGCACATTTCTGTCATTCCTCTTGCATGCTAAGCAATCGAAAAAAAGGAGCGTGTTGCAGAAATGAGGGTGTCCCTGCCCTAAGTCATTGCCGTACCACTGTTGTTGATGCGGAGTTCAGAGCGTGAAACCCTTCGGGCTGATATCCAAAGGTCCAGTACAGTGTGTCTGCTCCTCACTGTTCCTCCCGCTAGCCCCTATTAGCTGCTCTGCCCCTGAAGTGCCAGCGCGGCTCAGAACACCCAGTGCCAAGGGTAAGCACCCAGCGCTGTGTAAACACACCAGGCCCGACTAGCACTCAGGAATGCTTTATATAAAGTCACATAAAGGCCCAGAGGGGGAAGTGGGTGTGTCGTCTGACCGTCTGCAGCTAACTGTGCTGCCACCATTTCCTTCACTCCAGAGAGGACGTCATGGAACATGAGCTTTCTGCTTCCAGTGTTTAAACAGCTAAATATGCTGAAACGGCAGATCACAGATAACTCGGCTGCTGATATTTTCACTGTAGGGGTTTTCATAAAAATGTGGTTTTAGGGGAGATCAACACGCAGTATTTGCTGAGCAGATTTGTTTCGGCTCTGTTTGCTGTGCAGCCAAACAGAGAAATTGACAGTTTGAAAATTGGATCAAATTAGAAAGTTTTTATGTTTTTTTTTTTTTTACAGAAAGAACTGAGCCCAAAACAATTCAGTGGTGGGGAAAAGGTACTACAGTTAATTTGCACATTAAATGGTGTAAAAATTAATGCACAACTGGAATTTTAATATTTCAGGGACAAGGCTATTATAATTATGCATTACTTAGTGAAACACTGCTAAATCAACTCGTACCTAAAACTACTTTGACTGTCCAATAAGAGATTTTAAATTTCATGAAATCTGCACAAAAATTGCACATTGTTTATTTGTTCTACCGTGAACTTTCGCACATTCCCTGCCAAACACCTTTGCACATCCTGCACAAAACTGTACAGCTGTCAGTTTCCGTGTGCATGTTTGTCTTGTTATTGTACTTTGAAAAGTATCTCTACCATATTTTTATTGTAAATGTTTCTATTCTATATTTAAGTTCTTGAGTGTTGCAGTATTTGCCCTATATTTTTTTAGGATTATTATGATATATTTATACCTCTTAATATGTTTATTATATGTTTAATTTTTGCACAAAAAATCAAAGCAAATTAAAAAAAGAAAAAAGAAAACCTACTTGGCAATGAATCTGATTCTGACTCTGGAAATACAAGTAGTTTATTGACTTCATTGTCATATATTAGTGTATTTATGTATTTATAGCCCATAAAAAGTGTTTCTCCATAAAATAGAGCAGCCATAATCTCATAAACTTGATGAAGTAATGGCAAAGAATTTACAAGCATAGAACAAAAGCTCGGCGTGTGTGTGTGTGTGTGTGTGTGTGTGTGTGTGTGTGTGGGAATGTTTATCGGTTGAGTTTTCCCTCGAGGCCCCATTTCTGCATCCTGTCGTTTATTCTCTCGTGACTGCTCCCCTGTACGCCATGTTTAAATATTAAAGTTCATACAGTGTGTCAGCACAGAGTTAACCTGATCTCCAACATAGTTCACTATTTGTATTTTACTCAAACTTGGTAAAAATAATTAAGAGTGAAGATTTAGAGGAAAAAAGGAACAAAAAAATAATGGATATGAATCTGTATAGTAATATGTCACAGTTTTAGTACAGTGAGCTGGGACTTGCAAAGCACAACATCAGCTGCAGCTTGCAGGGCAGGAAAAAAAACAAACACTAAACTGATCCAAAGAGACATTTTTATGCTGCTGGTTCCTGCGTTGTTTTGACACAGAGATGGAAAAGACAGAAAGGTGCAGTGGCAAAGCTAACAAAGGTGAAGCCACGGTGTGTTTGTGCTTTCGTGTTAGCGTCACAAGTCAAACAAGTGTCCTCAGATGGCAAACAGTTTGATGCTAGCAGCTGGCCAGGTAGCAGCAGTCATATAAAAAAACACATTTCTCAGCAGAAGTCGTGTCTCTGTCTAGCGTCCTCTCGTGGTTTGTGTTTCTTGGTAGCTCTTGACTGTGGCAGGTGACGGAGCTGCGCAGGGCACAAAAGTCACTTTGACTTTAGAGCGTGTTGTGGTCGTAAGGACGTACGGGCACATGGCTGACCTGAGCTGCATGTCTGATTTTAAAAACACTGCTTTACTGGTGATGAGGTGATGTGCTCGGTGGCTCTCGCAGCATCTTGTTCTCTCGGAGAAAAGAGAGCACCCCCCCCCCCCCCCCCCTCCTCCCTCCAGGCCCTGTCATTTACAGGATGGCCAACAGGAGAACAGTGTTCTCAACACAACCTCACAGCAGATGTTTGCCCCGGTACAATCTGTACAAACGTCAAATTGAATTCATTGCCGTGTCCTTAGCTCAGCAGCCAGAACCTTGGGGATGACTGTGATTATAAATGCTTTGGTTCAAACACTAATTAAACCAGCTACAAACTACAGGGCCTGGTCCAGTTGGCAGCAGCTGTCACCAGCGTGACAGAACAGCTTTCGTGTTTGGTAAATGATATAACTTGTTTAGGCAGTGAAATCGCTGTCGGCTGACGGAAGCTCAACCAGCGCGTATTGATGTTCTTTTAGCAGACCACAGGCAATTTAGCGCGGCAGAGTGCGGGCAAAATCTTTTCTTTTTTTTCCCCCCCTTTCCCCAGCCTAATAGATGGAGCTCGGAGAGCTGGAGCTCCCTGTGTAATTGAGTTCTTTGGTAAGCTTCATGTTGTGGTTTTTTGGGGACTAGCTTATCAGCAGAACACGCAGGATCGACCCTCCAGCAAAAAGGCACTGTTGCCATCCAATCTGCTTTCACTGGCAAAAGCGCTTACAGCGGGAAAAACACGAGTGCTGATTCTTCAGCATGTGCATCCCTGACCTGTGAAAGCAGAGCTTATTCAGTCATTCTCCAGCAGAAAGGCGCCGCGCAGCAGGGAACGGCTGTCTATTTAACCGCCTTTCACATGCACCCTACTCCACCAGCCAAGGTCCTTTCACTATTCAGTCGTCTAAAGTCTAAAGAGGACTGAGAAAATTATTTTAACTTGCCCAGAATTCACCGGGTACCTCGTCATGTCGCAGGAACGTTTTACCTGCATATTATGTGACAAATTTTTATCTCATCTGCATCACAAAAAGATGCTATTAATTACAGATTAAACATGAATAGTAATGCTGTTTAAAGACTCAAGATAAATAAACATGCCAGAAGGTCCTGCAGGCGTCACACACAAGCGTCAACAAAGTTCCTCCCGACCACTACAGTCAGCCTGAGGATGACAGAAAAGTCAAGCACCACTCACTGAAACGATACGCTGTAAAACCTGTCATGGCCGATGAAGAATACCGAGTCCAGGGGTCGAGCACATACATAATTAAACCCTGGTTTGATTTAGCTCAGAGAAATACATCCCCCTTCACCTCGCCGAAATGAATCAGGAAGCAGTCCTCCCTCCTCCGGCTGCAGACTGTGGAGGCAGCAGGAGGAGCACAGGTTCATGCTGCACTAATGGATGTTTACACAACTCACCATCGGCCACCAGAACCCAGAAATCACATGCTCCCTGCGTGCTGCAGCCTCGGGTTTTTAGCAGATATTTGCGAGGAGATTTTTTTTATTAGGGAAGGGTTGTGGTTGGATTCGATGTTGATTGTCCATTGTTATCCTCCGCTGGCTCTTTATTCCTCCCTCTCGGCTCTCCTCCACGCTCGGCCCTCCCCCTCCTCAGCTCTCCCCTGTTCTCTCCTCCTTCCCCTGCTCTTGCCAGTAACGGCCTTAACCGTTTGGCTTCATGTCAAAGCAGGGGCCTTTTGTGGCTCTGTCACAAATCTGCCAGGAAAAACAGAAACCATCTGTTCAGGCCTGGGCCTGAGAGGGGATGAGGGTGTAAATACACAAGTTTAGCCCTCGCCCTCAGCCCTGCCCGCGCACACAGGACCACCGAGCCCAGCAGAGGAGCCTGCACTCCCACTCAGCCTCAACCTGCACTCCCACCCGCAATTAAGCTGTAGTCTGCAGAGGTTTCATGGTTAACCATATTCAGTCTGAAGCCTACAAACAGGAACAGAAGATGGCTGAGTAAAAAACCTGTTGACTTACGTTACAAAACAAAGCACTTGCTCTCATCTCAATGCAATCTCATTTTATTCAAATAATGAGGTTAAAAAAGTCTTTTTAAATCCATAAATAAACATGAAACTCTATTTATGTGCCAGCACACGACTTATGTGCAGTCTTTCAGCTGCTACCCTAAAGAGCACAGATTATTTTTAAATTAATTTATGCTAATTACAATGAACAGAAAATGAGTGCAAGTCAATGCACGACAGATGATGAACTTGTTTCTCAGCTCATCTCAAGAAAACATTGCTGTGCATAATCTTGAACTCCCATTTCACACGCACTTTTATGTAGACGACCATTTTAAGTGGCAATAAGCGAAATGGAAGCCCTGAGTGTCGTGATAGGAGGGTAAGCCCTTTCCTTGTCGGATAATCCACTGGCCAGAAAGCTCCTGCAGATGGAAGCAGTCTAAAAGGCCTTATAATACTGAGCTTATGTTGTCACTATCTCATGTACTGCGGAGCGGCAGCACACTCTGTACCGCTCTGCAGTGATTTAGTGGACTGGAGGAAAATTATGGTGCGGAGGCCGGGGCCAATCTAGATTTCTATTTCAAGTATCTCCATGAATTTTTAGCGGGTACTGGTGAACTGTTTTAGATGCAGGTTTGTGCAATAAGGTCTGATTTACTGTTGTCTTTATTTGAAGTAAAAATGCCAACTTTGCTTAGAAGCCTCGCACACACAACTGGCTAAACACCCAATCATGGGGAAGAAACACAAGGTAAATGAAAGTGTTGCTGTGGGCATATGGCAGCATGACAAAGTGACTTTGATAGAGAAAAGTACGCAGTCAGTGTGTGAGATCGGACATATGTGACTTCAGGGGAACTGAATTTGACGTGCAGGCAGGCTGAAAGAGGTACTCTATCAATCTCTGTTTGACACTAATTTACAACACAAAGCCTTTCTCAACCACGGGAACGCTGTGTTCATATTTAACTGCACTTCACTCACAGACATCGTTATGCAACTCCACATCAAGCTTTACCTCCATCATCGTGTTCAAAATCTGCATTCAGACTGTAAAGGTAAATTAGAAAACAAACATTACAAAAAGTTAGCTTTTTTTTTTACAATGTAACCTTTAAACATCTGGACAACATCAGTTTTTCTGTGCTGTGTTCAGAAGGGCATTTAAACCTCTGAAACCTAAGAGAATTGGTTTAATTTTTTTTAGCAAACATGGGGGAAAACATAATGTGCAACTTGGCAAGAAATTTCGTGCAAATTACAAAAAAAAAAGTCAAAGGTTACAAGGAAATTACCTAAAAAATAGATGGGGTGGATCAAAAATATCAAGAAAACCTATCCAGAAAACTACATTTATAATTCTTATGATTATATCTTTAAAATTATGTCACAGAAAAACATTTTTTTTGTAATTTCCTTGTAACTTTTTGCTAATTTCTTGCTCATTTTATAGCCATTTCTTCCATATTTTTGAAGGTTAATTGAGGGAAAGCCCAGGGCCCAGATGGTATTTCCTCTTTGTTTTTTTTTGGTTTTTTTAATTAAATGTATTCACTTTTCAACTCAATAAATTCACTCAAATTCAAGGCTCCTTCTTTTGTTTTCCACCAACCGCTAATATCCTGCTACACCAGTTCATCGGTGCACCTGTTAATTCCCATTCAAAAGCCCAAGTTAATGTTTTCATTAGCCCCTGCTTAATGTAATGGTACTTGACACAGTGTAAGTGATGGAGAGGCAGGGTGACCTTTCCCCGTGTCTGCCAAGCTGTTGTTGAGGCCGTGTAGTTGTCAGCCTGCAGCGAGGAGCCAGAGAGGCACTGCTGAGAACAGTCATTAAGCACAGAGCAAAGCCAGCGCTCGGCACCACTCGACACTTTTGATCTGCACATTTCAATTAGATTTCACATCAGGACGCCTGCCTTCCCTCAGTTAGCACCTGCGCCCTGCCTTCCCAACTGGCCGGCGCAGGCTGAAGAGGGAGGCGCACAGGAAACAACAAGAAAGTTCTCTTTAGCAGGCTAAAATAGATGCATGAACACATGGCAACTTAATAGAGCTGTTCCGGTGATACAGACGTTACTAGCTGCTCTGTTCTTGCCATGACTGTGAACATTAAAAAGAATTTCCATAAGTAGAAGGTTCATTTTTTCTTCTTTATCCGACTGATTTCTCTGTTTTAAAGTACTGATTTGTCTCTGCTGAGCTTCTACATGTGGAACCGTTCCCAGTATCCAGATGTGCTCATCTGCAGCAGTCTTGAGGTCTTAAAAAACCCTCGCACAAGCTGTGGGGCTCGGGACAGTTTTACTCGGGAGCACTGACTCTGCCATCGCAGGGAGCAGCACCTTAATTTACCCTGAAATATGAGAAAGTTTCACTGAGCTCAGACACCCTCAGTAAATGTTCCCAGCACTGCTTTGCCTGATAAGACAGAGTCCTACAGCCACTGGTAGATATGAATTACCCCTAAGAGGCACATGAAGGGAGATCTTATTAAACAAGCCTAAGCCCACTGAGTGGAGCCTTTTCTGCCAATCAAAGTGGTGATTGAGTTTCTTAATGTCAGATACTCACACGACTTGTTGAGGCGATAAAGGAGCAAACACCGGTCAATCCCTGACCTGTGTTTCCTCACAGTACACAACAAAAAAAAAAACAGCTAGCCTCAAGTAGTGTTGCATTTAATGAGATAAGAAATTAAAGTTGCAGTTACCTTTATGTTTCTTCTAATACCAGCCTTTAATACTTTGAAATAGCTGGCTTTATTACAATGTTAAGTCCTCTTCTTGTTCAAAGAGTGTTAAAGGAATATTTTATACACAAAATGAGCATTTCAACAGGTTATTTGTCCCCTCAGTCTGTCAACCTATTAAATCAGAGTATGGCTTCAGGTAACTTAGGTGGAACTCTGAGTGTATTACGTAATGAGTAATATGTTGTACTGCATCCACTTTTTGTAATGTTTGTTGTGATTTGTAACATCTGTTGTATGATTTTGTTGTTTCGTTAATTCTTTTTTTTTTCTATTTAAGTTGACTGTTGATGTCCTGGGAAGCAAGACAAATTTCAATTTTTTTCTGGCAAAAAAATTAAATGAAATCAAAATTTGTATATCAGTTAGTCATGTGGTGTTACCTTGAATTAATATGACTCCGCACAAAATGGGATCATATTGAATTATTGATTGATTTGGGACCACATCTAACTACAGCAAAACTAGTATATCAAAACAACTAACTCTCTAACATCTCGTGCCGAATAATCTGAGTCTCCTTTATCCAGTCCTAAGCTCAGTGCTTCCCAAACACATATATTTTCATTTTTATATCTCTTATGGTCCCCAATCAATCATAAATCAATATGTTCTCAGTTTTGCGTGGAGGCATGTGAGAACAACAAAGTTTTCATTACAAATTCAAGTAAACACAACATGATTTATTAATCAGCAAATGGTCATTTTAAAGTTGAAGTATTCCTTTAAGTGAGCATTTTGTAGCTACTTACAACTTTGCTCCATTTCATCATATCTTTTCCTACCGTTGTTTGTCTTGCAACATTTTGATACACGATGTTAAGCTGTTGCTGAAAAGCTGTTAATGCATTTCAGAGAGCAACGCACTGACTAATTTATGTCAAGTTTCTCAGCTGAGGTGGAGAAGGAAAACAATCGATAGCCATTAAACCCTGGGAGCTTTGTTGAGCAGCAGTTTAACAGACCTCAGACAGTGGATGGGTGCCCTCTGGGCTGTAAAGATTACAGGTGACTTACTGCTCACCCAACAGTCACACCACACCTTCATGAATTTGTTATAGGACCACTAGTTCATGGCGTGGCGGAGCAGGGCAAAGCCCCAAAGGAAACAACATAATTGTGCCTGACTCCTGTCGCCAATTTTCAAGGCTTGTGTGTTATGAGTGTGGCCGGAAAGCGGCAGTTAATATGCACAGGCTGCTTCAGCAAAGTGCTTTCTGATCCATGATTGCGTGTGTTAATGTTTCAGTTGGGTATTGATTTCCTGGCGGCCTTTTGTACACTGGATTTATCCGCCTCGCTCGCTGGCAAGCGCGCCCCTCCGAATGTTTGATTAAAGTTCAATTGACTCTTCCAGTGAAGGGGCGAGGAGCCATTTCACTCCCTATTTGTAGCGCCAAAGCTCTGCCTGACATGTTCTTTTGTTCCCATTCAAGCTCCTGCCACCCAGGCAGCCACCAATGCACTGATCCTAATATCCCTGCATTCAGCGAGCCTCCTCGCCTAATCCTGGGACAGACAGGGCCACAGCATAAACATGCCTGGCCAGCTACAAATCCTGGCATGGACTTGCCCACTCCATGGCCTTTCACTGTGAAATACTGTGCTGACTGCTAATGTGTGTTTTCCACATATTTTTTTCAGCCGAACTGCAGATATTTCACAGTGACTATTTTTCAACAACCTGGACAAATAGACCTTTAATTCCTCTAAATTCAGTCACTTCAAAAGTGATGCCTCCTTCTCCTGTCAGTGCTCTTGTGATTTATTTGCTCATTTTAACTGAATTTGTTCTGGGTGTCATTACAGGGGGAGCTTATTACCTTCTACTACTATTGGAAAAAGACCCCCGAGGCAGCCAGTTGTCGAGCCCACCGCAGACACCGCCGCCAGCCCGTCTTCCGCCGCATCAAGACGCGAACCGCTTCAACTCCTGTCAACACTCCCTCGCGCCCCCCCTCCAGCGAGTTCTGTACGTATATTCGACCCCCACAATGACAGCCACAAAAGAAATGACCTGATACGTTCTGGTGTTAGAGCGACCTATATGAAGAGTTTTTTCTCTTTCTTCCAGTGGACCTCAGCTCAGCCAGCGAAGATGACTTTGACAGCGAAGACAGCGAACAGGAGCTGAAGGGCTACGCCTGCCGCCACTGTTTCACGACCAGTAAGACACCACAGTCCACATTTACAGACACTCTCACTGGTCGTATGGACTTGTTTGGCTATTCCTGTTCTGATTAGGATCAGTGTGAAGCTGCACAACACAGCGCTGTGTGACAGATGGGCATCAGAAGATGTCAGGACTAATTTGATCAAATCAGACATGAGCCCACAGCTCGTTCACTCTCTCCACCTCATTATCTTTCCCCTCTCTCCACACAGCTGGCTCCCAGTGCCAGGCTCCCATCTGATCACACTTAGGTTACTGCCATCACAACTAGGGTGGCTAATAGCTTTAGCTTTATAGTGTTAACCCATGTAGACCTTATTAGTTTATCACTGAACATTTGAATGCAGTCTGTAGCAGAGCACATGTATCATCATCGATTCATCTCCAGCACGAAAGTGATTTATCTCATTAGATGTTAAACAACAAAGTTACTCAATGATGTCCTCTATATTCTGCAGTAATACTGTAGTTCTGAGATCATTTCTTTGTGTTGTGTGTACCCCTCACCGCCTGCGAGAGTGTGTTATTTCACAACTGTAAATGGCTTTCCTCAGCCTCCAAGGACTGGCACCACGGGGGCCGGGAGAACATCTTGCTGTGCACAGACTGCCGCATTCACTTCAAGAAGTACGGTGAGCTGCCCCCCATAGAGAAGCCTGTGGACCCGCCGCCATTTATGTTCAAACCTGTCAAAGAGGAAGAGGATGGACTCAGCGGGAAGCATAGCATGAGGACCCGACGGAACCGAGGCTCGGTGCGTGCACTCATCTATCCATCTATTTTCCCCTTCAGGAACCATGACCTCAGAGTCATCCCCGGAGCCAGACCACAAAAACTATCATCTCAAGACAAGAAGTGTTGGGACATGCATTGTTTCATGCATTTGCTTTTATAAACAGGGTTTCTGGAAAAGTCATGAAATTTCTCAATTATGCTTTCCAGGCCTGGAAAAGGAATGGACAAAGTTAAAAACCTTTTGGAAAAGTCATTACATTTTGTTGTGTGTAATGAAGTTGTTAGTGTAATCCTCTGGGGATAACCTTTCTTATGTAACATAACAGCAAATTTATTTTCTGTAGCTGTCGATTACAGGTGGGGGGAAACTTGTTATGGTATACTGTCAGGATATTTTTGCGTGGCGTTATCGAATCAAATCAACACCAAGCATTGATATTTTATTATATAAATTGTTAATGTTGCAAAAACAAATTAAACTTTTGGAAGCCTTCTAGAATAATAAATCAATTTCTTTAGACAAAAACAGATTTTGATAAAGTTTTCCATTCATTTGCAGTTTAAAAAATAAATTATAGTATCAGTTATCACAATTTTCATCATATCACAAAACATTTACAATCACAGTAACATTGTATTTAGAGCTGGGTATCATGATAATAGCATTGTGTGGGCCTCTGGTGATTCCCACCCTTACTGCTAATGTTTTGCAGCTCTAATGTGCGTAAATGTGTGATGTTTTGTTTACCATCATGTACGTTTCTTCATTTTCTCCCTTTATTCTATCTCTCCCTTGCTGTATGCCAGCAAGTTGAAATTAAGTTTGAATAGACTTTCAATCTGATAATTAAAAAAAAAAAACACCAAGCAAGTTAGGTAACAAAAACATTACTATGGGTAGTAAAGTTTTGAAATTTTGTCCATGAAAATGTGTGGGAACTCAGTAAAATATTCTGAAAAGTTGAATTTGGACTTGAGAGGGTATATATCTTAATTTCAAATCATACGGAGCTCTAATATTACTGTTGCATCTGTTATTAGATGTCGACGCTACGTAGTGGTCGTAAGAAGCAGACAGCCAGTCCTGATGGCAGAGCCTCCCCAACCAACGAGGATTTGCGTTCCAGCGGACGTACCTCTCCCAGCGCTGCAAGTACGGACAGCACTGACAGCAAGACAGACTCCATGAAGAAGCCGAGCAAGGTAAACAAAGAATAAACTTTATTTTTATACTCATTTATCTCTGTTAAATGTACCCTAATGGCTCTGCTGCTTTGGCTCCACAGAAGATTAAAGAGGAGGCTCCTTCACCTTTGAAGAGTGCCAAACGGCAGCGAGAGAAGGGCGCCTCAGACACAGAGGAGCCCGAGAGAGCCAGCGCCAAAAAGTCCAAGACACAAGTGAGTCTGGTGCTTGTTTTGCTGTTGGGATGCGTTTCAGTGGAATGCAGAGACCTGGTGTGTTGATACTCATCCTTCTCTCTCCTCCGTCCCTCAGGAGCTGAGTCGGCCAGACTCGCCCTCAGAAGGAGAGGGGGAAGGGGAAGGCGAGGGCGAGAGCTCTGATGGGCGCAGCATCAACGAGGAGCTCAGTAGCGATCCTAAAGACATTGACCAGGATAACCGGAGCTCCTCCCCGAGCATCCCCAGCCCCCGAGACAATGAGAGCGATTCAGACTCGTCAGCCCAGCAGCAGCAGCTCCTGCAGAGCCAGCACCCTCCAGTCATCCAGTGTCAGCCAGGCACATCCGCCGCCTCCTCGGCACCTCCTCCACCTGCAGCCTCAGCCCCCTCACTGCCCCCACAGGTCTCCCCCACAGCGGCCCCCACCTCTCTACCTCCCCAGCCTCTGCCCCAGGCAAGCCCGATGTCTCTCATCCAGTCAGGAGCGTCCCTTCACCCTCAAAGGCTTCCCTCTCCACATTCACCTTTGACTCAGGCTCCACCTCCTGGCCCCCCAGTCCCACCTCAGTCATTACCCAGCTCGCATCACGGGCCCATGCCGCCCATGCCGCATCCACTGCAGCCTGGCCCCTCACACATGCCTCACCCTCACTCCATGCCCCCTCAGGGCTTCCCTGTGGGTCAGTCTCAGGTCCCACCCCTGCCAATCCCCGGCCAATCACAGCAGAGGCCGCACACGCCTCCTTCCCAGTCCCAGTCATCCGCTCAGAGTGGAGGTCAGCCTCCCAGAGAGCAGCCGCTGCCCCCCGCCCCAATGTCCATGCCGCCCATCAAGCCCCCGCCAACCACACCCATCCCTCAGATACCCAACCCACAGTCCCACAAACACCCACCCCACGTGTCGGCGCCTCCATTCCCTCAGATGCCTTCAAACCTGCCTCCACCTCCCGCCCTCAAGCCCCTCAGCTCTTTATCCACCCACCATCCTCCATCAGCACACCCGCCTCCCCTGCAGCTCATGCCTCAGGGGCAGCAGCTTCAGCCTCCGCCAGCCCAGCCTCCAGTTCTCACTCAGTCCCAGAGTCTCCCACCATCAGCCAGCCACCAACCTCCTCCGCCTCCTCCTTTGCCGCCCTCCGCAGCAGCCTCACACCCCAACGGGCCACCACAGCCGCCATTCTCGTCTCATCCTTTCAATACAGTTCTACCTCCAACCGGCCCTCCTCCATCCTCATCAAACTCTATACCCGGTATACAGCCTCCATCTTCCTCCGCTCCGCCCTCTTCCATCTCCATGCCACTGCCTGCCTCGGTCACTTGTGCCGGCCCGGGACCGGTACTCCCACCTGTACACATCAAAGAGGAGCCTCTGGACGAGACAGAAGAGCCAGAGAGTCCTCCACCCCCACAGAGAAGCCCCTCCCCCGAGCCTACCGTCGTCAACACGCCCAGCCACGCCAGCCAGTCAGCACGGTGCGTGTACAAACACAAAAACTACCAAAACAATCGTCGCTTTTACAGCGACATCATGACATAGGCCTGCATGAAGTCCCCCGTGCACTGCCCTTGCATTATTACACAGGGTTTCCACAGATCCTTAAAAAGTCTTAAAAGGCATTGAATCCATTAATCTAAAAATAAAGCCTTAGCATTAAAATGTTCTTAAATAGATCTTTCAAAAGTCTTAAAAAAGAAAAGACAGGAAGTAATATTTTTAAATTATTTTCCTGATGTTGCATTGTAAACTCAAAATAGTAAAGAATGCCTCTCGCATTAACATCAAAAAGTTAAAAAAAAAGTTTTATGTCAGAATAAATATGTTCGATTCATGTTTTTTCTTCAGTTTTGGTTACCGTAAAATTGTTGTTACATTTATTTCTGAGTGGTTTAAAAAGAAAAGTCATAAAAAGTCTGACGTCACACCTTCTTAAAGCTGTAGGAACCCTGTTTTTACAGAACCAAACGACAGCAGCGTCACACTGCTTCTGTGTGTGAAAACACAGCTTCACGGTATCCTGCAGTCAAAAGAGGCATGACGGGCGTGACGTGTAACACAGCAGCAGCGACCTGTACTGTGATATAAAATATATGCAGCAGCAGAGCTTTCTAAACAATAACAAAGGCATAACATATCGATAACAATCATTTGCCTTCTGTTATATGGCGGCTGATCTGGTCGTCTGCTCAGAGGGGAAGAAGCCCAAAATCTTATTGTTTTCCCAGTTTGCAGACATTTACGGCCGCTGTTCTTTTATTATATTAGCTGCTAATTGCTATCAACTGCTTTTTAAATCTCCCGCGGTGGGTCGCAAACACACAAACACAACGTCAAAACGTTCCACCTGTGCCACCCATCGCCGCGTCTCTCTGGCTGTCTCCTTGCTGGTTGCTGTCTCCTGTCTCTTGTACATACAGAACAGCGAGGCAGCATAACGACCTGATATTTCCGCCTTAAACAGGCAGAGTAAATGAATCTCTGAAAAAGAGAAACGACACCTGCACAAGCTGTTATTTATCAGCAGTCTGTTGAGCTGCTTGCTGTCTTGTCTGGGGATGCTGATTAGCTCTCAAACACATCCAACAACAAAGAGTGTCTGCCTTCAGATTTTAAGGCTTTGATGTAAGCAACAAATCGAATGTCCTCAGCAAAACAGGCATCCAAGGCCACAATTAGCCCTGAGCTCTGAGGGGCTGATGGCGAGGAATTATCGGGGATGGAGAGCAGGGAGATTAATTACAGTGAGATGCGGGTGAACCGAGGCATCTGAATATGAGTATCTGTAGTTGCCTTGTGCTTAAGTGGCTCTCAGACTGCCAATGAATAGCAATGAGGGTTTTAATACATACTCAACGTAGCAGCAAAAGTGAATGCCAAGGGAGTTTGTTTCCTTTTGAATAATGGACCAGTGTAAGCTAATACAAGCTGTCTTTTCATCTAATGGGACATTATCCTGCCATTCAGCGTGCAAAATTAACAGGAATATCTCTCCAGCCCATTTTGTTTTCTTTGTAACAAGTATTCATTTATGAACTAGAACATCCCTCCATTTTTCTGAGTAAATATTGAATGTTTTATCTCCGCCACGACCACAGGTTCTACAAGCACCTGGACCGGGGTTACAACTCGTGTGCTAGGACAGATTACTACTTCACTCCACTGGCTTCGTCCAAACTGGCCAAGAAGCGAGAGGAGGCGCTGGAGAAAGCTAAGAGGGAAGCAGAGCAGAAAGCAAGAGAAGAGAAAGAGAGAGAGAGGGAGAGGGAAAAAGAGCGAGAAAGAGAGCGGGAACGGGAAAAGGAAGCGGAGCGAGCTGCGGTGAGTGGTTTTGTTTGTCTCCCTTTAGTTTGCCAGTGGTCAATTTTTTTTCCTTTAAATGTGACTAAACATGCTGTTCTCTCCTCACAGAAAGCCTCCAGTTCCTCTCATGAGGGCAGAATGGGTGAACCTCAGATGGCCGGCCCCGCCCACATGCGTCCACCCTTCGACGGCCCCCCCACAACGATCGCAGCTGTGCCTCCATACATCGGCCCCGACACCCCTGCCCTGCGCACCCTCAGCGAATACGCCCGACCCCACGTCATGTCCCCCACCAATCGAAACCACCCCTTCTTTGTGTCCCTCAACCCTGCGGACCCGCTGCTGGCCTATCACATGCCCAGCTTATACAACGCCGACCCGGCCATGCGGGAGCGCGAGCTACGAGAGCGGGAGATGCGTGAGAGGGAGATTCGTGAGAGGGAGTTGAGAGAAAGGATGAAACCTGGTTTCGAGGTTAAGCCTCCAGAGATGGACACGCTCCACCCCTCCACAAACCCCATGGAGCACTTTGCCCGGCATGGGGCCATCACGTTGCCCCCCATGGCCGGCCCTCACCCTTTCGCCTCCTTCCATCCTGGCCTGAACCCATTAGAGCGTGAGCGGCTGGCCCTCGCTGGGCCCCAGCTGCGGCCAGAAATGAGCTACCCAGAGAGGCTGGCCGCAGAGAGACTCCATGCTGAGAGGATGGCCACGGTGGCCAACGACCCCATCGCCCGTCTACAGATGTTCAACGTCACGCCACACCACCACCAGCACTCGCACATTCACTCGCACCTCCACCTCCACCAGCAAGACCCTCTTCATCAAGGTAAACGAAAGCCCTGCTCACATGAATACACGCTTATGTCACCACCATACAACACATAACAACTGTACAACAATATCATATATTTTAGTCTATGTAAATATACGTATTGAAATAAGACATAATATTATCAATTCTGGGAAGATTTCAGGCTGTAAATTGCTGATTGTTTAGCAAATGCAGTCGTGATATCAAAAATGTGTTTGGTCAGGTTGCAAATTGCAAGTGTTGTTAAGATTTTTCTTTTCTGGTCTTAACTCTCGCAATTACAACCATTTTTTAAGAGTTGCTTTTTATATTTCCTGTAATAGATATCTTATTGAGACATTTTCGCAGTCTAGTATTCTCTTTATGTTTATCAAACAGAAATGTTGCTGTAACAGCATTTAGAAATGGGATCAATGAAAAATCAAATTCAAACATTTCAGTATCTTCCACACACTTTTACAGACATATTCAACATGTTTTTAATGCATTATTCTTTTATGTATTTGTATATTTGTAAAAGGATTTATGAATAATTTAGCTCCTTTTTCTGAATGTTTTAATGTGTGATATGGATGTTAATGTGTAATGTCTTTACTTATGCATTTTATGTGGAAAGGGAGATTGTATTATCAACACAGATGAGAAAAAATACTTGGTATATATCAATATATTAAATTAAAGTAGTAGAGGACCCAACCTTGGACACTCCAATAATTAGTTGTTACATATACAAAATGCAGCAATTTTAGGACACAAATTCATTTGTTATTTAAACCGAGAGCAAACCATTTTAGTAAAACATTATTATATACATTATTTTTTCAATGAGAATATTGGGATGATGGATGGGGTCACATTTTTAATCAGAAGTAGTGTTGTCACAATGCTGGAAATTCTAACTTTAACACAATACCTTAAAAAATACTGATATTTTATTCCATTTTTTGTTTCCAAGGGAGAAATTCAATTCAATTTTATTTATATAACTCAGTATCACAAATCACAGTTTTGCCTCACAGAGCTGTCTTTAGATCCTCAAAACTGCTTCCCCCCAAAACATTTAATGGACAAAATTGACATTGGGTCCATACAGGTTAAACTTTGTACTGAAAGATAAATATAACACGATTTTAGCATGACATTAACTTTAATAAACGTGAACAAAAAGAGAGAGCGAGAAAGTGCAGTTAGTACTGCTGTATTGGTACTGCAGAAAATAAACACTGAAATCCTCAATATTCAGAATCTATGTATCAATAAATCAATATTTTTGACAACACTGATTAGAGAGAGTAGAAATGTTGCTAACCAGTTCAACTCTGTGCTTCAAGTTTTTAGGAAAAAGTTTTTTTTAGGAATCTTAAAGAAAACTAAAAGACGGATGAGAAATAGGACAGATAGGAATTAGGGTGCCCTGTGTTTGTTATAAGTTAAATAATGTTCAATAAGAAAGTTTTGAGGAGGTTATTATAACTTAAATATCTTGTGTTGTGATTTGAATCAAGTTGTCTGTGAATACAATTATACATTTAATATATATTACTTCTCTCATAACAGTGAGGAGTGAACAGAAGGGACTTGAATTCGGAATAATTCATTCCACCTTTTCTAGTTTCGGTATTTAACCGCATGATCTGACATTCTACCTCATATTTTATTGTCTCTGTATTAACGTACAGCATTGACATATGAGATTGGATTAAAGCATCATTATGTCCTCATTACATTTCTGATGGAGCCAGCAGATGCTTCACAGTGGATAAATATAGTAAAGTCGTCCCTGCACTCTTTTGGTCAACCTTGAGAGGAGTAACATTATATTAAGCTGTGTATCACTAATGCCTGCAGCATGCACTGTTTGTGATACACTGTCGTGAAATGAGTGCACCCTGAACCTAAGACTCTGACGCCCAGAAGGTGGTGGTGAATGTCTTGTGTGTCCTCCAGGCTCGGGGGGCCATCCACTGGCAGTAGATCCCCTGGCAGCAGGACCTCACCTGGCTCGCTTCCCTTACCCGCCCGGCGCCATCCCCAACCCTCTCCTTGGTCAGCCGCCACATGAACACGAGATGCTGCGCCACCCAGTCTTCGGTAAGGCTCTCTGCCAACATCATCTCTCATTAACAGCAGTATCACATCCAATCTATCAATCTGAGCTCTGCCAGATCGCCTGATCAAATCTTTGGTCTGTGCCTCGTCCAGGTACTCCATACCCACGGGACCTACCAGGAGGTCTGCCACCACCCATGTCCGCAGCCCACCAGCTGCAGGCCATGCATGCCCAGTCCGCTGAGCTCCAGAGGCTGGCCATGGAGCAGCAGTGGCTCCACGGACATCATCACATGCACGGAGGACCACTCCCCGGCCAGGAGGACTACTACAGGTCAGATAAGCAACACAGATTAGACCAAAAAACATTGAGATAAACTGAGTGCGTGTGTCCAAATGTTAATACTTTATTTGTGTTTCAGCCGGCTGAAGAAGGAAAGCGACAAGCAGCTGTAACCAGCCAGGGGAGGCAGCAACCGACAGGTGCAGGACACGGGAAGTTGTTACAGATTTCATCATTCAATTTGAAGAACAGAAAAAGGCCAAGTGGATCGTCTGAGAATTCTTCTGATATTTTCTTTTTTTTTTTTTTTTTTTTTTTTTTTTTTGGTTCCTGTCAAGGACTTTTTTTTTAATTATTATTTTTCAAGACATTGACTTTCTTTGGTATATAGCCAGTAGTGACAACGTCCTCAAGACTCCTGCATGACAAGCTTCCCTGACGTTTTTTTGTAGGTGCTAGAACAAGACACTGTGCTTATAAACAAAAAAAAAAAGACAAAACCGGTCAGGCCGTTTATGGAAAAATAACAAGTGCTATCTTAAACTCAACATTTATTTTAATACATTGTTGGAGGTTTTTCATAATTTTAAGAAAAGCTACAGCATGGCGTTTTTGAGTCTGTAAATAGTATATATAAACATATAATTATTATTATAATTATTATTATTACTAGGTGTGGACTCCAAACCAAGTCGTTTCAACCTCCAATATAATTGTTTTGAAGCATTATCCCTTGTTTCAGAGGGGATCACCATGGCATTATACGAGCAGTTTCTGAGAGAGTTGTGGTTCGGTTGTGACGTTCCTCTGACATCACTGTGTTAGATTTAGTCCCACATACATGATGTAAACCATAAAGCTGTCACACCCACATCCATTCATCACACACCTTTGACACGCAGCAGGTTGTCAGAATGTGTAAACTCAACGTGTTGAGTTGATGATTTGAAACACTTGAAGAGGTGACGCAGCCGTCACCGAGGCCTCTGCGGAGTGCACGCTGAAGCCGTGGATTCAAAAGAAAAACTAAAGTTTGCACTGAGAGCTCGAGCTCCACCCGATTGGTTTTTATCCTTTTGCCTAAAATCAATATTTAAGTCAACACGTTGGAGTGATTCGTCATAAATTTTTTGTTTTAACAGAGAATGATTTTAATTATGATTTTAAACATGTGGATGCCAGAAACACATTTGGCTCAACTGAAGAAATCTGACATTGCCACAAGTTTTTTTTTTTTTTTTTTTTTTAATTACCAGGACCTGAATTTTAACTTCACAATATCAGGAGCTGAACAGGACTTCAGGATTGTTTTAAAAGTGTGAATGGTTATGAGTCTGTGTTGTGGGTGTCCCCTCTTCTCCACCTGGTCCAGTCACGTCACGTTTGTTGCAGGGCTCACATGCGACTGAGTCATCCTCCAACTAGGCTGTAATAATGTTCACTGTGACACTAGAGGGGGGCCTGCCAACACGTGACCACCAGGAGGTAGAGGGTCGATGACTGTGTGTGAGCGCGCGTGTGTTTTTCGTCACAATGTTTTGCCTTGGTTCCTTAGGGATACACGCACACACTCCTGGGCCTCAGGAGCGGTGTGTGTTTGTGTGTGTGCCACTGACTGTTAAAAGTTGTGCTGACCTGTCATACGAGTGCACACGAGCCCAAGTTTTGTTTTTTCGCTGTAGCCATGACATGAGTTTCGCTTTTGTTCCATGCACTAAGACTGTTTGACCGTCATGGACATTTAGAAAAC
Organism: Plectropomus leopardus; assembly: GCF_008729295.1. NCBI lineage: Eukaryota > Metazoa > Chordata > Actinopteri > Perciformes > Serranidae > Plectropomus > Plectropomus leopardus. Next base: position 15,512,901 of record NC_056470.1, on the reverse strand, counting down.
TGTGGCTTTTTTTTTTTTTAAATTTCAGTTAACCAAATGAAGAAACTGTACTTGCATTTTAAAAGTGACCATATCTTCCCTTGGAGCACTATAATTTACATTTAAACGCTTGCAAACATCAAATTCATGCACCACTCCCCCCTTTTTAAAAATCCAAAAAAGTCTCTGAAGCCCCGACAAGAAACCTGTCACTTTGTCTTGCCATCTCCCATCGATTTCTGTCTCTCTCCCGACGACGTACTCCTCATCGTCACCTTTGCCTCGTTTTCCTGACGGTTCCCTTGCCTTTTACTCCCTCTTTTTGTGTCTCCAAAACCTTTGATGTTAAGTGTTGTCAATGGTTTAGCTTCTTGTTTCAAAGCGGCAATAGCAGAATGTAAATTCTGACTGCTAAGATTTATATATATACTGGTATCTTGAAGCTTATTGTATATATGAGTAGTCGCCATGGGATGACACAATGTAAACAAAAAGTAGAAATAATAAGAAAAATTGTGAGTCCTGTGTTCTCTCCATTTGAGTATTTTGTAATTTTTTTGAAAAATTTGTGGAATTAAAATAAACGACTAAGTTACACCACAAGAAACGACTTTCTCTCTCTTTTTTTATGCCTTCTGATAAACATATTTGTTTGTGTGCTGAGGTAGAGCAGACTGCTAAATCCCATCAACCGCGAGACACAATAATCCTGTTTTAAGGGTAAACAATTTTGATTTCTCACTGCTCATTCGCTAAATGGAAAAGAAAGAGGGAAAGCAGAAAACACGCTTAATTCTCTGTTTTCTTTTTTACGTTTGTAATTCTCCAGCTGAGCAGAGAGACTGATGCTGGGTCTGTTTTGATAATACTCATGTCCTACATTTGCTCTTGAATAATAGAGTTTCTGCTTGACGGGAGAAATGTGTTACAGAATAGATCAAGCATTCCTGTTTCGTCTTTTTTTTTTTCAGGCTTCCATTTTCTCAGCTTCACAAACACTGAGCTTTAAGAGATCACCCCAGCAGCAGGTAGTAAATCTTGGAGCTGAATATTGCACTGCTATGGTATAATAACATCAAAGCCGGGCTAAGCCAGAAGGAACACTTACTCAGGCTGAGATGCCTTGCTATCAGCGGGGCAGGGCTGTCATTTCATCCTGTGTGTGTGGGGAGTGATAGACCAGCAATCTGTGATGGTGTGCCGCAGCGATGGCTGTCATTTTGAGAGGGAGCTATTATTCTACTGCTGCTCTCTGAAATGATGCCCTGTCCTCGGGAAAATTGAGGTTCCTTGGATGCTCTATCCTGGGGCTGTCATGTGACGGCCGCCTTGTGAGGAGGTGCTGCTTGTTGTCGCCAGCTCCCCTCACCTCCCCATAAGACACAACAAGACGTCAGAGCCGAGCAGCGCAGGCTGGTTGAATAATTCATCTCCCCTCCTCCTCCTCCTCTTCCTCCTCCACACCGGCGATGAAGCGACTGTGACTTGTGTCAACTCAAATCCTTCTCATAATACTGTGTGTACCCCTCAGGCAGGCACACAGGGATACGTAGTCTCAAAAAAAATCTGCTCTTTCTGTCTGAATAGCAATATGCCTTGTGCTGTTCTTGCAGTGTTATTGTATCTGTTGCAGCAGGTCTCGGACACAGAGCCTCCTCATCTCCTCCGTCCTCCTGTCATCCCTCTCGCTCCACTGGGCCTTCCTGCTGCAGAGTGTGATGCTCAGTGGCAGAGAGGAGCCTACATGCTATTAGTGCGTTCAGTCGGAAGGTAGCTGTGTTCCTTCAGCGGGTAGCTCTGCGGCCGCCCTGTTTATCTTAAAATGAGCTGTGCTGACACAGAAAGCAAATCTACTGTTGGTGTTATTCCTCACCCACTGTCTGAATTAGATACCAGAGACGTGATACTACATGTTGTGTGTAATTCTCCCAGAGACCATCACCTTGTTCTGTTAGTTTTATGTGTTTCTGCAGAATTAAAGGTCCCATATTATGCTCATTCTCAGATTCATATTTGTTTGTGTGGTTTCTACTTGAGCATGTTTCCATGCGTTAATGTTCGAAATACAAATTAGCTCACTCATACTGTCTGCCTGAATATGATTGTGTTCACTCTTATCTGAAATGCTGTGCGTGTGTGTGTGTGAAATGTTTTAGTGCCTGTCTTTTAAAGCTTTTAATGCTCTGATTGGTCAGCTTTTCCAGGTCTGCCACATCTGCACTGTAACAGCCATAGATTGTATAATAAAGATGGACGACATGACAGCTCCCAAAACTGAAGCCAAAACATCTCGATCATCCCGTGACTGCTGTATAGGTCATAAATCCCACTCCCTCCATATAGTGAATGGGACATGGGCCAAACTAAAAACTACACTACTACAGACCAAGTAATTTTTTCCCCAAAGATGGTTTCTTTCATTCTATGTTGTTCTTATCCCTCTGATGTTTGTTCAGTTGTTTGTTTTTCTGATAAGTTTGGTCTTAAGTAGTTATTTAATGCTATGTTATTTAATGCTGCAGTGTGCCCGCATTCAATGGTGCTGTTCGTGATTGGACGGATGGGTGTATGGGCGGGAACTCAACCAAGATGTCAGCAGCTGTCTGGGGGATATTTTGGCTTCAGTGTGTATAGTGAGATTAAGTGGGGACTCATCGTCCATCTATATATAAAGTCTATGATATATGGTATGGCAGCACTTTATACCTTTATATAGTATAATTGTGACATCACAACTTCACAGAAGTTTGGACGGCTTGTTTAAAAGCATAATTCATGAATACAGACTGTATTTCTCTGTGGGTTGAGTGTTTTGATACTTCAGTAGTATTTTTATAGTAGCTATATCTGCTTTATAATAAAAAACAAAACTTTAAATCTGACTTCTCACAATATGGGATCTTTAAAATCACTGGCTCTGTGGTTTCTGAATCAATATTCAGTGAGTTAGAAAACAAGCAACCCGTGGTTATGTAAAAAAAATCCATTCAATAAATTGAGCCCAGCTGTAGGAATTTGATGCATGCAAATAAAGGTAATTAAGCACATCTAAATTGCAAATGAGCTCATCTCAGATACGCATACATGCATTTTATTTAAAACAAGGTTGGTCCCTGCATTTCAAGCATCTGAATATGTATAGCAACGAAACAACCTTCAATTTCCAAGGAAAGGTTAAAGCAAGGTTTTCCTATAAAGCACTGGAATGATAACTACACCTGCGGGAATAAACTTTTAAAGCCTGCTATGTGGTGAAATACTCATGTTGCAGTCTGCTTTCAGGCACTGTAAAGTCAGAGAAAAAGGTCTGCCAAACAAGCCTGCTGCTTCACAAAAGACAGAAACATCCCTCAGATATACAGATAAAAGACCCAAAGTTTGTGCAGTGTCTCTGACCCTCTCATCCTCTACCTCAGTTAAAATCATCTCCCTCCTCACCAAACATGACTCATGGCTTCGTCCCAGGCCAGGTTTCTTCTTCAACTCTGTACACTTCAGTTGTGTGTATCAGTGTGTGGTCTGTGAGTTCAGAAGTTTAATGTGATTGTAAAAATGAAAAGGAAACAGATGGAACAACCTGCCAGGACATTTTTCATGGTCCGGGGATCTCTTTAGGTAAACTTTTAGTAATTAACTGCAAAGTTTACTTTTAGTGTTTCGGTGTTGCTCCTTTTACTTAAAGGGAAAACTACATATATTTGCTCTTACCTGTCGTGTTATTCATCAGTCTGGATTGTCTGTTGGAGTGGCTGTCTGTTGGAGGTATCTGCAGTAGAGATGTCTGCCTTCTCTCTAATGTAATGGAACTAGATGAAACTTGGCTCATGGTGCTCGAAGCGCCAAAAAAACATATTTTTGAAAAACTCAGCAGCAATGTCTCTTACAGAAACCATGATCCGGTTACTTAAGATAATCCAAAGACTGAGTAGGTTCATGTGCGAACTATTTTTTCTACCCATCTACAGAACTGTATTACTCCACTCAAGAGAGTTTACATCTACTGATGGATGAGAGGCTCGTGTTCATGACCACAGAAGATGTGAACGTCAATGGCGTCCTCCTCTGCTAAACTATAACTTTTGCTACCTCAGTGGTGCAAGGTGAGCTAGCAGTAGATGAGTAACATTTCTACAGCCGATATCTCACACAACACTTTGTACTTCAAACCAGAACTAGACTGATAAATAGCACTACAGGTAAGAGGAAAAATATGTCATTTTGATTGTGGGATTAACTTTAAACCTTGAAACTAAAGAAACATGAGTCTTATCAGTCATATCATCAAGATTTAGACACTGGAGCTACTTCATAACCAGCAAATAGGAAACTTGAAGCAATTCTTGCTTTTACTGTTGAATGAGGGTTTTCTGAAGGTAAGAGGAATAAATGTATTTTTATTTTGGGGTGCACTGTTCCTTTAAGTGACTGATCTGCATATTCCTTCACCACTGCTTTAATCTCCTACTACATTTAATTTCAGTGTAAAATATTATCCTTAAAAAAATAAAAATAAAAGCATTACTTTTTATTTCTGACATGCATTAAATGTATAGCTTTATCTACTTAGACCAACATTCTTTTATTTTATGTTCTGTTATAAGATATAAAGAGCATGTAAGGAGCCATTCTGTCATAGTCTCCTTCTTTGTCAAAACCTGGTGCCTACATTACCCACAATGCAACTTGATCACCAACAGTTGAGTCATTAGATTCAGGCGTGTTATGCTAGAGGTAGCTCGTGTAGCTTCAGGCTGCTAGCCTCTTGCAGAGATGAGGAGCAGACTACAGGTGTCTGGTAAGATCACTTCTTTCTAACTCCACACCAAGTTGGTTTGATTTTCAAACTTGTAGTCTTCAGCTCCAACCAGCACTGACACAAGTGACTTTAGCCACTGATCAGATTTCATGTTGCTCTCTCTGGAGCCACAAAAGGCTTCATGCACATTTTTTTTTTCACGTACGCAGTTGCCACCTGAAACCTGAAAACAACCTTTGGTGTGTTCAATTGTTGGAGTGTCCTTTGAATAAAAGATCTGAATACTACTAGCAACCAAGCAAGCAAAACTTATATAGCACATTTCATTCCAGGGTGAAGCACAATGTGATGTCAACAGACCATACAAGTGAATCAAATCCATTAAAATTAAAACTCATAACATAATAATTAAGATGAAGAAAAAACAAAAAAAGAGATACAAAGACATGCCAGTGACCACTGGTAAAAAAAAAAAAAAAAAAAAGTTGTTAAAATCAATAAAAACTCAAATTAGACCAACAGAAGAGGATAATAATGTGCAGCATAAGGAATGTCTTCAAATTAACTTTAATAGATAACACTGTTTGAGCACTTCTTTTGTCATCAGGTAACATGTTCAAAATTCACTGGAAGCCAGTGTAGTGACTTCAGCACAGGTGTTATGTGTGGTTAAAACCCTGGCAGTTGCATTTTAGAAGAGATGTAGTTTTTATTTTAGGTATTCCTGTGAGCAGCACATTACAGTAATCTAGCTGGCTAGACTTTACTATGCAGTAGAGGGCTGAGGTGGAGTGCTCAAGTTGTTTTTGAGAAGTTTAACTAACATCATACGAACACTGTGGCTCTACATTACATCTAGGTTGGACACGAATGAAAAGATTTTTGAAATAGAAGCAGGGGAGGATACGACAGCTCTGCATACCACAGCGTAATGTTTCAGGTCCATGAGGCGGCTGCCATTTTGATCCACCTTAATGTTCAATCCCTGCATGTGTGCTGCAATAACTCTCCCAGTGTGTGTGTGTGTGTGTCAGTTTATCTCTGTGTATCTGTTTGCATTGCTGCCTGCTGTGTGTTTGAGGCCTGGGCTGCAGCTCCCATGCGTCTAATGATATCCTGCTCTCACATTCCTGTCATCGCCGATCTGGATTCCCCCTTGTCTGCACCAGCAGATCAACCCAGTTCAGCCACTGGCCCGACCCGAGCATTCCTCACCCACTCCCAACACACACACGCCCTCAGGAGGCCTTTGCCGACGCCTACCGCAAACTTCACACACACACACACAGCCTCTCGTTCTCCTACACTCCTCTCCCTTCTGTTTCTATTGTCTCGAGTTAGATTTCAAGGGAACAGCCTGTAGCCAGAGTCTTTGGAACTCTTTGTTCACTAAAGCGTGCCAGGTTTGGTTCCTCGCTGGCAGAGGATAGACAATGCAAGGCTCGCACGCTAGACTTCCAGGCTCCTCTTTAATGTGTTGTCATAAAACATGCAGCTGGCAGAGACTTAACGTTCGGTGGGACTGTGTGCGGCTGCAGCACGCTGAGCCCTGGGTTTTGCCCTCCCAACTGTCCCCATGCATGTTTCTTTGTGCAAACGTCTGTGCACCGTCAGAGTCACACAGACCTGACATTTCAGATTCCTTACAGCACAACATTTCAATTCACCGCTCGCCCAGTGGAAAATCTGAGAGAGAAAGGAGACTGCTGGGGCTACAGTCCACAAAAATGTCCTCTACTGTCATCTCAGTATATTGGGACAGTGGAGGGATACTGGTTCTTTTGGCAATCCACTCCCTTAAATTTAGTTTTCAGATGAAAAGTAGACTTCAGGCAGTCATCTGATTTACTTCTCCTCTGCTTAAAGGGGAAATAAATTCAGAATGAATTGAAGAAACAGTCTGCATGCTGCCATGTGGCTTACCCTTAACCCCTTTAGTATAGTCATGAGGGTTTCATAACCTTTTATAACACAGAAACAGATTTGTTGTACTCCTGCATATACAAACAAATTATTTTAGCCCTTAAGCCAGAAAGTATATAATAAATCCCTGACAAATGTGCACAGACACTGGCTTAATGATATGCTTACGATAGATGAGTCTATTTGACATTATCAGCAACAAAAATAGCAGCATGTACCTGATGTACTTCAGTTTGCTCTGGTACTTCACGCAGGTGGTCGTAGTTTTTCTTTTTATGCCTCTACGTTGGCAATAGTCATGGCTGGAGCCGTTATGTTTTCGGGTTGTCCGTCCATCTCATTGTCGTGAACACAACATCTCAAGAAGGCCTTGAGTAGCCTAGGGTGGCACAGGCTACCCCTCAAATCTGATTGGCCACATCAGGTGTCTCCCCATCATGACTGGCTTTCTGCCCGGTCAGTTTGAGCTCATTTACAAGTAAACTGAATTTTCATTTATAGGTGCAATTCAGTTTTAAACCTGAGAGGCAGTAATGTGACAGAAAAGCAGGTATGGGTAGTGGAGACAAAAATGGTAAATTGAAGCTTTGCTGACGCGTGTGCCCACAGCAGCGTTCGTCCTTCATGTAATCCCTGCATCAGTCAGCGCCCCACTCGGGCCACCCAGTGAAAAAAATCTAGACAAGGCACTGAGTGGGTTTCCTCAAATTTGGCACAAACGTCCATTTAGACTCATGAATGAACTGATTAGCATTTAATGGTCAAAGGTCAAAGGTCACTGTGACCTCCCAAAACATGTTTTTGGCCTTAACTCAAGAATTCAGATGCTAATAACAAAGTTTTACACAAACATCTCATAGTACAAAATGATAAAGTGATGACCTTTTATATCTGGAAGGTCAAAGGTCAACTTCTCTAAGACATCATAATGCTTTGCAGAAACACTTTTCCTGCCATTACTCAATTAAACTCAGGAACATTGGGTTTTTTTTGTTTGTTTGTTTTTAATAAATTCTACATAGTATACTTTTAGCTTCTTTCTATAGGAGCACATACAGCCCAGAGAAACGAGGTTAGTTAAACCTGATCGATAAGATTTGTGAGCCAGTTTTTATGAGCAGAACACATGTATACTTTACAGTCTTGTGAGCTTCCTGTTTTGCAAATCACATTTATGGACCACAGCCTGCCCGCTTGTTCAGGCAACTGGAGTTGCACTGCTACAGTAAAATCTGCTGCTTGCTGTAATATATATTCATCACATCTTTTGCAGTAAGGCAGGCTATTCAACCCATTAACGCTTTTGCTCTACTGCGCCGTTGTAAACACGTGTTGCTACCAACACGGATGATAGCTGCAGCATACATACTTGATCTGAGTTAGATTTGTATTCTCATTGGAAATGTAGTAAGTATACTCAAGAAGTCAGTATGCATATTAAAAAAGGCCTTCGTTTTTTGTGTTGATGGACATTATTGTCCCACAATGTATTAAACATAGGAAATGGAGGAGCTGCTCACAGCTGGAAAAGATGAAAGCAAAATTTGAATGGTGCTCCAGGAATATATAAAATACATAATTAAAGTCTTGGAGAAACATTTTGATCTCTATTTGTGAAGTTAGCTGTGATATTTCAATGTTTGGTTGACATGCTTGGGTGCAAATAATGTATCATTTTCTTTTAGTATAGAAGTGTCAGATGTTTTGCAGAATAAGTAAAATCAGTTGCCTATACTCTGTCAGTTAGTATATATAAGTCTACTGTGTACAATAAGTTAGGTATTATGGAAGTGGGACGCAGCACATATATTGGCTGCCCACATTTAGATGATGTATTATAATAGTGTCTGCTGGCTGCTAATTTCTGCTCCACAAGCTCCAGTGTCTGCATTATCTGTAAAAATGTGTCAGTCCAAAACCCAAAGATTTAGAGAGGTATAAGTAGCAAAGGAACAAATCCTCTGGACTGAGAAGCTGAAACTTGTTGTGCTTGTTCAAGGTTTTTTTTTTTGGTTTTTTTTTTTTTACATATGTGCTTTTTACTGAAAATAATATATCCGGATGTAACCTCTTTGTAATCGTCAATTTACTAAGTTACTGTAATTCAAAATATAACGTAACTTTACATGATTACTCTGGCATTTATTTTGTAATTCAGTTAAATTTAACTAGTTACTCCTGAACACTGGGTATACTATCAAATAAGACTGAAAGGGGCCATTCTGTATGATAAGATGTTTATTTTTTATACTTTTTACTTGCTGCTTGTATTACTTCTAGGCAATTTTCTGTTATAAAGACATTCTTCTTCTTTGTTAAAACCTGGTGCCTACATTACCTACTGTGCAACTTGATTGCAAACAGTTGAGTTGGTAGATTCAGGTTTGTTATGCTAGAAGTAGTTCACGTAGCTTTGGGGCTCAAGTAGAGACAAGGAGCAGGATACAGATCTGGTAAGATCACTTCTGACTAACTCCATACCAGCAGGTTTGTTTCATGCTCATACTTCAGTCCCAACTGTTTCAAGTGACATCACTTGATGCAAATGATTAGATTTCACGTAGCTCTCTCAAGCCACAAAATGCTTTATGCAACTTTAGTCACGTATACAGATGCCTACTACCTGTGAAATGAAAACAGCCTTTGGTGTGTTAAATTGTTGGAGTGCCCTTTAAATTAAAGATCTAAACCCTGAAACACAGTTAAGGGTTAAGGTGGAGTGTGCAACTTAATTTCAGTGATGGCCCGACAGATTAGATTTGGAGATCAAATGCCGATATCATTAACTGACTGACCTAATATGCTATAGCTCAGCAGCTCCACACAGTGTCCCATCATGCAGATAACCCCGGCTCGACCCTGGCCTGTCACACTTGCTGTGCTGGCTTTATAAAGCCTGCCTGTCTCAGGGTAGCAACAGCACCAACACTAAATAAATCACAGCCGGTAAATGGCTCCTACTCCTCAGCAATTTCCTCAGTTATCTATCATCAGTCTGCGGGCCGGGACTGATAGCCCGCTGTCAGTCGCCTGCTACCTTGGAGAACCCATAGTGGCTTTCTCTGCAGTGTGGCAACGGGTCGGCCTCACCTGATGTTCTGAGGACTAGGATGAAAAAGGAAAAGGTGACCAGAAGGCCAACAAGCTTAGAGGTGCAACCAGGGTTGCAGTGCTGTGGCTCAGGGGCAAAAGACACAGGTAGCACCCTGACCTTGTGTTTGCGTAATGGTCGTCCCTGTGATAGATGGTGTTGTCAAAGCACTCACCCACTGCACCATGGCGCTGTCCACTTGTCCTGACGCAGATGGATTGGCCTTTGTTTTTTCCCTCACCTCCGCTGTGTAATTAATCTCCAGTGTGAGTCTATGGAAGAGAGTGCTCTGTGGGCTGCAGGCCGATAAACTCACCGGAAGGCAGGTAGAGGCAGCTTTCAAGGCCCCGAGGACAGGCACCACCTCGGAGATGGCAAAAGAAGATGTTTAAATGCATGCCGCTCCAGGCCTCCTCCCTAACCTTGGTTATCAAAAGAAGAGGCGACAAGCACAATATTTGTCCCTGCTCCACAGTACAATTTATCTTGAATGAAAATAGCATCTCTGGGAAGATTCAGCAGTAATAGACCCTCTCCAGCACCACCACCACCACACATTTTACACTGAGGCCTGGTTTCTCTCTACCTGTTGTTTCACCCACGCCCCATGTTCTCTGCTCCATTTCACAAGATAATAAGGCTGTGGGCTAACATGGCTTAAAGCAAATGAACAAATCTGTGCAGCTATTTTTTTTAATATTCAGTTTGAGTTTATCAGTATGAATACTGCAGATTGGTGAAGATTGGTTCAACAAAGGCCGTCAAAGCGTCTGGCTTTGAAAGTAATTTTTCATAATGACCAAAAGTGGAATTACACTGACATGTGATGTCATGGGACCATAAAAAAACTTTTTTACCATAGACTTACTTTGTGAAAGAGACATCTGTAAATCAATGGATACATTTTTGATCACAAAAAAAACTATTCCCTATTAGGATTTCATCCATTTAGTCAGATAACATTCGAAAAGTCTAGAAAAGCCACAAGATTAATTAGTTTTATCTCCATTCAAGTTAGCAGAGCGCTTTACCAGAAGTTAGCTGTTCAGCTGGCCTAAGTTAGCTGCTTGGCTGCACTTGCCAGTGTTTGGCTGCTGTTAGTCTCCACTCCGCTTGTTCAATGGGCCCTATAATGCAGAAGATCTGAGTATTCATACCTCCGAAACAAAACCTTTTTGGCTTCATGTGCCACTGAGTAACTTTCATAGGAATAAACCAGGCCCCACAGTGAATGCTGTATTTAGGTCGCTTTATAAATCCATGGTCTTGGGTCCCTTGCCAATAGAGAACCCCAGTAATGAGCCCTAAAACCTAGAAACTCATTCGCTTTTCAGCACCACTGGTTCCCTCGTCTCAAAGTCAATGGTATTTTTGAATGAGTTTTTAGTTAGAAGCCTTAAATAAAGTATGTGGTTAACACAAGCTGAAGAGACTTTCACGTTTTGTTCTACAACATAAAATGTCAGTTAGTACCCAACTCCCTCAGGCTTTTATGTGTCTTAAAAAAGATGGTTGCTAACAAGCAGCTAACTGATGCTACAGAACGGCATCATGCCGAACATACAGCCTTGTGGTGGTGAAGTTAAATCATGGATCCATAGTGTAGTTTGTATATAGCCTAACTTTAGCTTTTTACTTCTTGTGATTGTATTTACACTTCAAAAAACAAAAAAGTGATGTTCATTTGTGAAGATTATCTTGCTAAACAAAATATGTAGCCCAAGTTTCATAAACTTTGTCACAGTGCTTATTTTTTGCTTTAATTCAACATCCGGCGAAAAACATCCCATTGGATTTTTGATGAGAGAACCAGGACATTAAGTTCCAGGTTGGTCTAGATAGAAAAAGACATAATTCCAGAAGGACTTTATAGAGAGACACTGCAGTGTTAGACATTGATTGCACCTACACACAGCAGGGTGACATTAGTTTTCAGGTTGGCTCAAAGAAAAACATCATCCCTGGGGCACTCTATACTAGATATGGTAGCAATAATACTGGCAGCAATTTGTAAAGGTTATTGTCAATTCTTATTTCATTTGCTAATAATTATTTTGGATTGGTTGAGCATGGTTTACTGATAAAGCATAGCAGTATTTTTGTAATTAACATCATGTTTTAAAATCAGTATATTGGCAGGGATGAGGGTGGGGGCATTTTGTGCATATTTGAATATTGGGAAGTGATGCCCCCCACCCCCCATTTTAAACCATAATTATTGCCTTCATATAGTGGTGTAATATTTGACCTGATAAAATTAGGGGGGTTAGGCTGCGACACTTATGCTGTCTGCCAATAGCTGTATTATAAAACTGCATCCTAATGGCAGGAAACGGTTGATATCTCCACAATGATTTAAATGAATATGACATAGTATGAGCATTGTGATCCAGACGTTTGTCGGCAGTTGTTTGGGATTTGAGTACAAAATCCTCCTTCGGGTGCAGCAGTGGGCTGGTAATCAGAAGCTGTGGTTAATCCCTTGGCTGTGGCGCGTCTCACCAGCTGAGTGCAGTGAGGTTATGGACAAACTGGAGCCCCCTCAAGATGGAGGTGTGAAGCAAATCCAGGCAAATCACCGAGCCTCGAAATGAGCCAAACGGAGACGAAAATAAAAGTGACACATACTGCATTTTTCTCTAAGGAGGGAAAGTCTTCATAAAGCTTTAATACCACGCAGAGGGACAGGTCAGTTTAATGAGGTGATGTGAAGCCTGGAAATGAATAGTGTTGTGATATCCTGCAGCACAGCAAATAGAAGCACTGGGAGCCATTGAGCTTCAGAGCCTGAGGCTCAGGACTGCAGAGCAAACAGGCAGAGTGTTGGTTCACTAAATGATGCAGAATGGATGCTGGGTAATCACCACACTGCTCATAAATTCTCCTTTAAAGGCACCTCGTAGAATAGACTGACTGCACTTTCTGAAGTCTAGACTACGTCAATATACTGCCCAGGTAATCATCTCACCATATGATCCAAGCACATGACAGAAATAAAATTATAATAATCTGATTTAAATTGAATTTGATCAATAGACATGGCTTTGCTATTGCACACAGAGCAGATGCATCAAGCGGGATGCACACGGCTCATTCTGATTATCTACATTCATGTTGAACATTTCTGTGGTGCAGCCCCTGGGGTTATGGAGGAACAGTGCATGGTTTAGTCGAGCCCTCCTCCCTCCCCGCAAGCCCTCCACTCCGGTGGCTGGCTGCAGATTTAATGGGCTTAGCAGCTGTTGAGGAAAAGCAGTGAGGGCTTGTGGCATATGCTCTGGTTAGAACAAAGAGCAGCGAGCACACACCACATGAGCTGCAACTGCCTGAGCTGAGCGCAGCGCTGCCACAGGGGCTGCAGTTAAACGTTTTACAGCTTGTGTTCATTCAGTTTATTTGATTGACTTTTTGTTAATGTGCTGCTCTGGTTTTTGTGTGCTGTTATTAGTGTTTTTGATCATTTCTCACAAAATAATTCAAAGAATATTGTCTTTTTAGGTGTTTTTTTTTTAGCATGTTTGCAAGGCTGCTTTGTTTTTACTGTGTAAGATATTACAGTAGGTGTGTATGCTGTTAATTCATAAAATGAGAGTGGAAAATGGTGTATTTCAAAGCTTCTTTAAAGGCTCTTGACAAGGCCGCCCTCTTCAGGGAGAGCTGAAACCCCTCCAACACGTCTGCTTTCAATGTGCTCTGTGATGCTGTTAAGATAGAAAGTGGTGCAGAGAGTCCTCTAGTGGAAATAGACACAAACGGCTTTGTAAAAAGAAAGAAAAGAAAGAAAGAAAAGTTTATCTGTTTTTTATGCAAACGGACACAGTTTTACCTTTGCTGACATGTTCATCAAATAAATGACAGTATAAAGTTTAACTCTCATTTCTCTATTTTCAAAAGGGAGAGGCAACAAAATCTGAATGAACTAATTTAAATTTTCTGCCCGTGGCATTTTTTGTTTGATTTGGCGACGTGCTCCACTTTAAATATGATCAGATTGTTAGCTGGAAACTAATGAATTCTGGCAAATATGTGATTCTCAACACCTTTTTTTCTGGTTTAATTAGCAGAATAAACAATTATTCCATTATTATCACTCTGCTTTATTATAGTATTATTCAATACTGCATACAGTATTTCCTGCACAATTTGACAAACTGCACAGATACTTTTTCTACACGTATATCTGGCCTTCACAGTCTGGTTGCTTCCACAATTACCAGCTGTTGTGGGCACACACAGGCTGATGTAAGTTTTATTGCAGTTTGCACAGTTGCTCTGTGAATATATGAGCTTCAACAGGCAGTATGTGTAAACAGTGATAATGTTGTGTTTGTGCAGTGTGTGTATGTCTATGTGTGTGTGTGAGTGAGTGTGTGTTTTGCTCGGCTTCCTAACTGTTAGCAAACACACTGCGGTGCCATGTTCTCCCACTCACTGCTGACAGAAACAGCTCAGTGACTGTGTGGGAGTCAAGTGTGGCAGGTTTGCTAACTGTCTGTTCTTGTAACAGTACAGTACAAGCTCTCTAAATCAAGGAAGCTGCTCTTTGTGTATGTGCGTGCGTGCATGAATAAAAGTAGGTAGTAAAAGCTGTCTCTTGCATTGCCTCCTTGCCCTCATTAAAGGAAAGAAAAATGTCCTTGCACAAGCTACACAGCAGGGAGGCAGAGATGTTTAAACAAACCAAATTACTTTCAGTGGAAGCAAATAAAATAGTAAACATTTGACTTTGTTGAAGAGAGATATGAGAGGGCAGCCGGTGAAGGAGAATGAAGAGAAAATGAGACCAAGCGAGAGGCCACAGGGTGAACAAAGGCTTATCATGTGTAATCTCCACCAGTGTTGCTTGTCGGTCTCATCATGGCCGACCTTGTCTCTAGCTCTGCTGAAAGCGTGACCCTCTGTCCCGACTTGGCTGAGCGGACCCGTCACACTCTGTTTGTCTGCGAGCCTCTCGCCCCCTCACCAACCACCCAGCGTCACTGCCTCTGTGTGCGCCTCACTTACTTCACAGTGTGACGACAGAAAGTGCAGCTGAAGAGAAACAGGTTACAAAGGGGAAAGTGTCTTACCATAAGACCATATCATTTGTATATTGCTCATTTATTTTACCGCTGTAATGTATATCTGTATCTTTTATTTTACAACAGCAGCCAGAAGCCACAGTTTTTGTACAAAACAACACCTCAACTGTTTATCACAGGATTGAGGGCATCTGCACCTTCAAGGGTCCACAGAGGAGTTAATATGTTTTAGAAAAGAAATTCAGGAATGAGGGATAGTTGAAGAAAATGGTTTATGTGTTAATGTTGGCTAAATGTTTTATGCTGTGTCTGTTATTAATTTTGTTGAAATGGGACTGTGTCAGTGTCAGTTTTAGGTGATCAGTAAAAGCAGGCGTGCTTCTCGGATTTGAGAACATTGGGGGCTCTGGAGGGGGGTCTTGTTTTTTTTTTTTTTGATGAACCCTGATTTTCTCATATTGCTCGTACAGGCTAATCTTGTAGTTTAATCACAAAACATGCTTTTATATTTTGTCATGTTAGTCATTATTGCACGCTTTATATCTGCACTCCTCTAACTTAGTATTTCCACTGCACAGAAATTTAAAATTAAGTTTTATCTTATCTTATCTTATCTTATCTTATCTTATCTTATCTTATCTTTTAGTTCCACATAAAACCTTTACCTTTAATTTATTTTAAAACAAAACAAAACACCAGGCTACTACATTTAAATACAGTATATGAAAATTTGGAAATATTTTTAAATGTTTGTTAGGCGTTTATAATTAAACAGAAAACATTTAAAACGAGACTGGGAAATGAAGACATTGCCTTCACATTAAAAGTCTATACTTTTCTATGGGTCATTGAAAAAACAAACACACAGCAGATAAATATTTTACATTAAAAACTAACCGGAATTGTAGTTGATTCAAATCGGCGGTGACCGGAAGTAGCAAATACTATGAATGATGTCACCTGTCATGGATATATTATAAGGAAGTTGGTGCAGGCCCAGACTGTAATGGTACCAGCACATTTACATGCTATACTGAACAAAGTGGGAGGGGATGGAAATAGTGGAAGTAATAGACGAGAACAGGTGATTATTAGTAGGTTGAGAACTGGTCACAACAACCTTAACAATACACTCTTTGTGGTAGGGAAACATCCCAGTGGCCTGCTGTGTAACCCAAGCCCCCAGGAAGTGCGACATGATGCTAAATTTACATAGTGGCCGAAAACGGAAGTACACCGGTAGCCAGTGTGAGGAGGGGGAGACAGCGGAGCATGAGCTTATTTTCTGCAGAAAATATGGGGTGGAAAGACAGGTATTGATGACGGGACTGCAGAGGGAAGGACGAAGGAGTGAAAGGAGTGATTGAGTGTTTCTGCACGAGGGAAGGGAGGAGATTGATTTTTTAGGTATTTGGCAGTAAGAGGACTCATTAGAGGGCTGTGACCATAGACTGTATTTAAAGACTGTATCGTTATTTACAGTCTATGGTTGTGACAGATTAGGATGAAAGAGTTCAGCTGAATCCAGCAGGGGGCAGTAATGCAACTGCCGTAAAACGCACAGAAGAAGAAGAAGAAGCAGTAGCAAACCAACATCACCTGTCGCTCACCTGACGGGACTGCAACGCCGGTACACACAGCTGCTGACAGCTCATATGTCAAATGGGTGAATGAATCAGTGGACTACCTTTATCAACAAACGGCAAGTAGCTAACGTTTAACGCAAAGTATTAGTCACACAGGTAATGAAACAACATGAAGAGCAGAAGTAAACAGTTAGCCGGTTGTTAAAAGCTAACGTTGGTTTGTCTTTGTCGCCGAGCGCCAACAAACGTACACGCCGACAGCCAGTATCTCTACGTTAGCCAGCTAACGCTAGCTTTAATTTTTCTCACAGTTTCTCTTAAAACACAGTTATGGTGACGAGGACCGTCGTTTAAAATAAAACGCCGCCACTTTTCTTTTTAAATCTTGTAGTTTAATCTCAAAACATGTACAACATTTTCGAAGATGTAGTCAGCTAACTACATACAATAACACTTTAATTAATAGCCCGGGCTATCCTTTGCTTAAACCAGGGAACTAAACAGGCTAATATTTTGGACAGGCGTTTATATGGGACTGACTTTTAATTCCTCTAACAAGGAGCCTGTTGCCCAGCAAAGATGGGAAATACAGTCAAATTATTCATTTAACCTTTTGAAACCTTGACAAATTGGCTTTTTTCCCCCAAAAATGTATAATTAGTATAATTAATACAAAAAATTGCCACAAAATAAGACAGTAAAACAAAAATAAGAAATAAAAACTGAGAAATGACCTAAAATTGCTTAAAATTTTAAAGAATTCAGTGAAAGAATTTTAAATATATAAATGTGACTTTATTTCACTAGACATTTTTCCTTAGTGTTTTTAAAAATAGTCTTCTACATATACTAATCGTTTCTTTTTTGCATCTCTCGTGTTTACTATGCCAGTAATACTGTCTTCTTTGGTGCTCATGGTGTCACTGAAATTAACTGAATGACTGAATTGTGAAGACTCTTACCAAGCTGACATTGTGTCTAGTATGTCTATATTGACAAAATCTTAAACATATATACACACACACACACACACACACACACACACATACATATATATATAGTATGCGTGATCTAAGCAGTAAACTAATGTTATCTCCAGTGGGTAGCCAACAACCTAAGGACTTGGCTTTTATATGAAGTTTTACGGTCAGGTAGTGAACTGTCATAGACCTTAACTGTTTTTGTGTTAATATGTGTTTCTTCCAATTGAAACCTGACCCAAACCCTTAGGACTGTACTTTGTTTATCAGAGGAGGGGGGTGGCTGGGGTGTGAATGTTCTTCCTAATCAATCACCCTCCCTCTACCATAAGTAACAGTTTTTATTTTTAATTCACGTCAAATGTATGTCCCCAATGCAACTAGCAAACAGCATGGGTGTTAGTTATCACCAAACAAACATCTAATTTCTGAAGCAAAATGCAAATCCTCCTTAAAAATTATTTGTTAAAGGACTGTTGGAAATTTAGTTTTTCTGTTTTTACAGTGCCAGGCTATGAAAAATGTAGTGATTTTGCAAACTTTTAAAGAAAAGATGCCTTTAAACCCGCTAAAAGGATTTGGTGTTTAGAGGTTAAAAATTAAATGCAAAATACTGCCATTTAAAGTTGTATGTCCCTCACCTAAGCCAAAATATAAAACACAAGTCCCTCCCCAGTGCTTATTATTTATTTTTTTAAATGTCTTACACATTTTGCACCACCCCTTACCCCCTCATAAATAAACAGTCCCTTACCCTAACCACTGAGGGAGGCGCTTGCATTAATATGTGGAGAACACTTTTTAACGGGGGAAACACATTTTGACGTAACACCAGAGTTACTTAGAGCAGGTTAGCAATAAGTTGGAAATAAAATATGTATCAATTCCCTTTTTTCTGTAACGTAATTTAAATATGAAATCATAATTATAGACACAGTTTTCTGGACATTTTCCCATTTAAAAAAATCCAATAAGCCTCCCCTTTTTTGAAAAAAAAAAAAACGAATTTTAGGTAAAATGTGTTGTAATTTATGGGGCATATCTTGCCAAGTTGATCATTGCCTTTTTCCCATGTTTTCAAAATAAATGAAGCCAGTTTGCCCAGTTTGGCATCTTTTCCAGGCCTTTCTTCATATTATCGTTTAACACTTTCTCACCACACATCTTTTTTGCCAGCACATATACATCATAAGCAAATATATGTATTTTCACAGCCCTTTTATGTTTTACTTTGGTGACATATCAGCATTGGCAAAAGTGTCTTGTTAGTCCACCACCTTTAAATTTTTACGTTGGTTAGAAAATCTTTTTTTTTTTGGCCATCGTCCTGTTTGCAAAACAAAGGAAGATGTCTCTGCCTTGTATTATTGAGCCAGTTCTCTTCCTCCTAAAGAAGCAGTATGGAGGACTTAAAGAGAGTGGCATCTAGCAGTGAGGACTGCAAATTACAACCGACTGAAACTTCTCATATATAGAATTCCTTTGGTTTTCATTATTCAGGAGGTCTCTTCCTCTCCAAAACACATTGACCGGGTGATGAAAACCGGCAAAAACACTGAATAAAACAGTTTCACGTTACAAATGTCTGTTTGTCCTCAGCTGTTTGGCACGTTGCAGACTGGCCGCTCGCCCAAGGTCGGCTAAATATTTTTACTTTTTTTGTCTGATAACTGAATGTGTGCTCACCTTTTTTCTGTTCCAGATGTTCAAGAGGTTTTTACCATGAGCCGCACTATCCGCAGAGGTCTCTTCTCCAAAACATACAACCACGTTGATTTAAACAGGTAAAAGCACAGAATAAAGAACTTTCACGTAACAAATTAGTGTTTCTCCTACGTAGCTCGGCATGTTGGAGATGGCTCGTAGCCTAGCACCTGCTAATCTGCGCTCACCTTTTTTCTCTGATAACTTAAGATCTAGATGTTCAGGAAGTTTTTACTGGGAGATTCCTCTATAAATCAAACAGACCCCAGTGATTTCTACCAGTAAAGACACAGAATGAGAAAGTTTCATGTTAAGAAATCTTTGTTTTTTCGACACTGCTCATCACAGATGGGGCTTATAAATATGGTGGCTGACCCGAAAACATGACTGGCCCTATCTAGAGCCACGTTGGGCTCGTTCATTCTGGGTGGTACAACATGACAATCTCTGCAAAGGAGGACACCCTATGTAGCTATTAATGGCTCATTCAAAGGTAATGGAAACAAAATTCTTTTTCAGGTGATTATACAGTAAGAAAACTGTAAATATTTTAGATTGCCTTTCTGCCAATAAATCCCCCGTAATCCTAGACATTGGACCTTTAAAATATTTTAAATCAATTCAATATTTTGAGCTCTAAGAAAAAAGATGACAAACATTTGGCCTCATGCAGGGAACAATGTACAAACAAATTTTCTCTTATTTTTTTCTCATATACAGGATTTGTACTTATTTTGTTAGTAGTACCCATTGGTGTTTGGGGATTCACCAGTGTTTTCTTTTGTTTGCTTTTTCTCTTAGGTAAGAGAACATTTTACAAGTAGTTGAGAGCACTTGTACCAAAATAATAGAAAAACATCTTGATTTCACTCTCCACAAATCACTGTCTGACACAAGGAAAAAAAACGCTCTGTATTTGAGGAACATTTAAAAAATCATTTAATCAAATTTAGATGTTGTTTTAGAATATTTATAATGACTGGATTAATAATAATAAATTTCAGGGCTAAAGCAATACTGCTATACTTGGTGCACTGATCCCAATTACTGGGATTTCTGTTACTGTGCGTCCCTCTGCTGACCAGTGGTGTGCTTTAACTGAGTACATTTACTCAAGTTCTCTCCTTTAGTACAAAAATCAAGAACTTTACGTTACTTGAGTATTCTAATGTCATGCCACTTTTTTCCGCTACTTCATTGCACTTCAGAGGGAAATACTGTACTTTTTACTCCACATGTATTATAAGATAACTTTTTTTTCACGCACTGTGCACCCACTAGCTCACCTGGTAGAGTGGGAACCCCGTGTACACTCTAACCTCGGCCCTTTGCTGCATGTCATCCCCTCTCTCTGCCCCTTTCACACTTGCTGTTCTATCTGAAAGAAGGCCCAAAAAATAATCTTTTTTTTTTTTTTTTTACGCACAAACCAAAATTATGAAAATATAAGTTTAGCTGAAACAATTAGTTGATTAATTATTATTATTTCTTTCATTGTGCAAGGTGTTTTTCATGCAAAAAACATTTCATGGTTCCAGCTTCTCATATGTGCTGCATTTATGAGGACTTTAATTATTTTGATTTATTAAATGTATTTAAACCATTTTGCATGAGTGCTAACACTTAATACTTCATTATATTTCCTTGAAATCACATTTATTTAATTTAAGTTTATTTTACAGTAGACCTACATCAATTTCACTCGGCAGAAGTTCTTCTTCTTGCAACCTTTTTTGGCATCATGTCTCTAGTCTTGCTCATGTGCGTTCATGAGTCTTTGCATTTGGACCAAAACATGCCCTTATATAGTGTTTAGGGGGCGTTACCTATGCTGATACGTGACTTATGATCAAATGGGAATCATTGTTGAGCACACCTGGGTAAGGGCAAGTGACTCTGTTTTATTTTTTTATATGGGTCACCAAAATAAAATTGTCCTTGGGGATTTCAGCATTTATATTATGTTTTTTATATAACTGTAATTATTACTATATGTCATTTTACTGTATATGTTTGATCTTTTATCCATAATAATAACAGTGTCTGAGTATGTAATATTAACAATAATAAATAGTGGTAAAATTAAAAGCTCCCCCTGTCAGATTATTAAAAATATATATATTCTGTGATAGCTGGAGGATGAGATGTTTGTCTCTCACCACAAGATGGAGCTCTAACCATATATATTGTTTTCAGTTTGGTGGCGCTTGTTGCTCCTCTGAGAAGATTAGAACCAGGAAACACTCATGCCAGGATTATAGTATACAGAAGGTGGTGCTAGTGATTCATCATGTTAGCAAAGATGTTGTTGAGAACATAATTGGAGGTTAAGCAATGAATAAGCAAAAAACAAAAAAACTTAAATGTTTCTGTTGATTAACTGAAATTAATTGTTTAAAATCCAGAAATTGAATGTATCATCACTTTCATAACTGGTGTACCTTATGATTTATAGTAGTGACTTATTAATAGGTTGGATTGTTATAACTGGACAAAATTCAAGCAAGTGTTTTAACTGTACTGAACTCTGACTACCACTTACTTTCAGCTCTCTTGTCCACATTGTGTAGCCTACACATGACTTGAATTGATGAGATTCAATTCAAGTTTAAAGCAATTCACTTAAACAAACCATCTCCACATTTAAGTGTTTTTTAGCGAAGGAAAGGAGACTTTAAATTCAATCTTATGAAATCATTCAAGTTGAGAAATTATTTTCACTCAAATGAATTTACCAAACAAATGTCAGGTTTGTCTCAAACTGATTGTAACAGGCTTCCCTCAGCTTCCAGAGGTGAATTTCAATGTGGCCACCTCACAGTCATATGGCTCTTTGCCGAGTCAGAAAATCACCAGTATGCCCAAGAGAGGATTATAGTAATTTCCACAAAGATTGGACTGTAGGAGGAGAGTGGGGTGGAAGCTGTGTGTGTCTTTGCATGTTTATGTGTGATGTGTGTATGGGGGATGGGGGTCATCATTGACATTCATTATAATAAAATCTTCACCCGTTCACCTCTCCCACAGTTTCTATGAGCATCGCAACCTAGCAGCACTTGTTCCAGTGGGAGGAAAGACCAAGCTGATCTACATGACCTCACGCCTGACCTGAAACCAAAATACGTCACAGTCTAGAGGTCTGCCATAAGGTACAGTAAGACAGATTTTGATATGTATAAATGTTACAGCTAATTTGTTACCACATTAAAAATTAGGTGTCAGCCTGATTATCCAAGAACATGAGACCAGTACAAAGAGGACGAGGTAGTATTTGGCTTTCATTTGACATTTTACAGTGCATGCCACTGAGGGTTTTACAAGAAACTGACTGGATCATCCAGTCTTATTATGACCGAGCACTGCTAAGTAGGGCTGGGCTATATCGCAAAAAATATTATGGCGATACTGTTCCCCATATTGATCGATATCGCTGTCTACCATGATATATATAATTCAATAATGCTACCGTTTTGAAAAGTATTCTGATAATGTCCTA
Source organism: Plectropomus leopardus (assembly GCF_008729295.1). Lineage (NCBI taxonomy): Eukaryota > Metazoa > Chordata > Actinopteri > Perciformes > Serranidae > Plectropomus > Plectropomus leopardus. The sequence continues at coordinate 15,490,365 of NC_056470.1, read as the reverse complement.
AGGGTGGCCCACAGAGATGTAGTCACATTGACCAAACGATATTGCCGTTGAGCTTTCAAATTATTTATGTTCAACCGCCCCGCTATGACTGGAGTCTATAAACCTCTTTAACTCTTTCCGCATCAGAGTACTTTTATGTAGTTATCAGCCAGTGCCAGCATTTTTGGTCATATTTACCAATCTTTCAAGACCTGCAGAAAATTTTGAATATATAAACAATGAACACATCAGGATAAAGAACAGATCTTCAGCTTTCATACACAAAAAACACATTTAAAAAATTACAGTTTTGTGAAAGAAAGCAAAATCAATTTCATTTTTACTTTTTTTTTCCCCTTTTATTTTCTTATGTCACCTTCATCTGACCTTGACCTGGCCTGACGGACGCTGTCAGCGGTGTTCTATGGTTACTGAGAGCAGCGAGCATAGTAATAAATGACAGTATATTTCCTCCTTGTTCTGTGATGTTCTAAATCCGTTGCTAAATATTTCTCCAGTTGCAATTTTTGAAAATAACGCCGCTGAGAGGGTCCGGAAAGCCGCTAAATAGCGATAAAGTCGGCACATTGGTAGTCCTTTTCTCCCGTTACCCTGGGACCTTAGATCATCTTGTTCGTTTGTTTTTGGACATAGAAATGTTGTCTGAGGGACTGAGGGAAACCCCTCGTTTATCCACAGTTTCTTCTGTTTTTTAAGGAACATGACTTCTAGTTTACCTTCACTACCGCTTTGCTCCTCACTTCCACTTGTTTTCTCCTCTTTTTGTTATGTCCAAAGACTCCACATGGCACTGCGTTTTGCTGGCATGCTGTTTTGAATTTCTCCTCACCTCAGCACAAACTATAAACTTGCATTCGTAGCCCCCCTCTCTGGCCACTTTGTCCAGCTCTTCCCAGGGGATCCAGAGGCGTTCCCAGGCCAGCTGAGAGACATAGTCTCTCCAGCGTGTCCTGAGTCTTCCCCAGGGTCTCCTACCGGTGGGATGTGCCCTGAACACCTCACCAGGGAGGCGTCGGGGAGGCATCCTAATTAGGTGCCCGAGCTACCTCATCTGGCTCCTCTCAATGCGAAGGAGCAGCGCTTTACTCTGAACTCCTCCTGGATGACCGAGCTTCTCACCCTATCTCTAAGGGAGAGCCCAGCCACCCTACGGAGGAAGCTCTTTTCGGCCGCTTGTACCCGTGATCTTGTTCTTTTGGTCACTACCCAAAGCTCATGACCATAGGTGAGGGTAGGAACGAAGATCGACCAGTAAATCGAGAGCTTTGCCTTTCGGCTCAGCTCCCTCTTCACCACGACAGATCGGTGCAGAGTCCGGATTACTGCAGATGCTGCACCGATCCGCATGTCGATCTCCCGCTCCATCCTCCCCTCACTCGTGAACAAGACCCCGAGGTACTTAAACTCCTCCACTTGGGGCAGGATCTCCTTCCCGATCTGGAGAGGGCACTCCAACCTTTTCCGGCTAAGAACCATGGCCTCGGATTTGAAGATAGTGGTTCTCATCCCGGCCGCTTCACACTTGGCTGCGAACCTATCCGGTGAGAGCTGAAGGTCACAGCCTGATGAAGCCAACAGGACCACATCATCTGCAAAAAGCAGCCACCCAATCCTGAGGTCACCAAACCGGACCCCCTCCATGCCCTAGCTGCACCTAGAAATTCTGTCCATAAAAGTTATGAACCGAATCGGTGACAAAGGGCAGCCCTGGTGGAGTCCAACCAACGCTGGAAACGAGTCCAACTTACTGCCGGCAATGTGGACCAAGCTCTGGCACTGGTCGTACAGGGAACGGATGGCCCGTATCAGGGGGTCTGATACCCCATACTCCCGAAGAACCCCCCACAGGACTCCCAGAGGGACATGGTCCCTTCTCCAAGTCCACAAAGCACATGCGGACTGGCTGGGCAAACTCCCATGCACCCTCAAGGATCCTGCCAAGGGTCCAGAGCTGGTCAGCAGAGTCAAGGTCAGCAGCACACTGTCCCCACCATACACAGTGTTGACAGAGCACTGCTTCCCCCTTCTGATGCGCCGGATGGTGGTCCAGAACCTCTTTGAAACTGTCTTGAACTCGTTCTCCATGGCCTCACCGAACTCCTTCCATGCCTGGGTTTTCGCCTCAGCGACCGCTGTGGCTGCACTCAAGCGGAGCAGAGTAAATCTATCCATATTGAGTAAAAATGACCATAATTTACCGCCACCGATGCAATTGTCTATCACAATCCTGTTTCGAGATTGTTTTATTGTCCAGCCCTACTGCTGAGTTTACTTGATTTGGTTATAAGAAGCAAGGTTTCAGTGATCTAGGTTGCTTCATAACACTGTATCATAACTCTTTTGCCTAATTGAAACAGAACTTTTAAGGTCCAGTGAGTTGAATTTAGGGGGATATATTGGCAGAAATGGTGTATCATACTCATACTTTGTTGATGTTATTTAATGGCTTGCATCCAGTTCCACTGTCCAGCCGTTAAATGCAGTTTATCATTCAGCCTTAAGATTCATCACTGGTGATATGAGACACACCACTGTCTTCCTTATCAAAAAACTGGCCTCTCTGCTCTCTCTGTGAGGAGGGACCAGCATTTATTCTTATTTATTTATGAAGCTGTTCTACAAAAGCTCCCCTCCTATCTTTCAACCATGCTATCATGGACTATTGGTAGTTATTGTACCTGTTCAAAGTTGCTGCTCACCCTCCAAGTTCCAAAAATTTGCACTGAGCTAGGAAGAACAGCCTTTTCCAACTATGCCGCTAATACCTGGAATACTCCAAGGTTTAATATGTGATCTCAGTGATTGTGACCGTCATTGTTTTTAGATTTTTTGTTTTTATTTGTTTGTTTGTTTGTTTTTTTTAATTCTTATATATATATATATATATATATATATATATGTGAAAGCCTTGTATTTTTCTGTTTTACTGTTTGTTGTTTGTACCTCGGCACCATTGAAAATGAGGGTTTACCCTCAATGTGTTTTCTGAGGTTTTAAATAAGATAAATGATGATGACGATAACTATGTTTTATTAGTGTATAATCACCTGAAACTTAGTATTGTTGTGTTTTCATTACCTCAGAATGAGCCGGTTGTATAGAGTTGCTGTTTTTACAATAGCCAAGAATGGACAATTTAATCACTGGCTCTAGATAGGATCATCCCTGTTTTTGGCAGGCCACCGCAGTTCTCCTACACGCTTAACCAGGCCCCCAGGAATACCACTTAGCCTTGCTTTCAATTTTTCCCAGTGGCCACTTGCTGTATTGCATCAAAAAAAAAAACAACCTGCAGCCCAAAAGGCATTTCCTGCATAGACCACCATTATAAAAGAGACGCCTGTAAAACTGCAAATAAATTCAATTTTATTTTCAAGTTTTCTCTTTTGTGAATTTTTGATTCATCGCGGCCTTGTATGTGTTAAACTATCCTTGAGAAAAGCAGTTAAGAAATCTGAGACATCATCACAGTGTAAAAGCCAAGCAGCAACTTGCTGGTGGGGTCATTTTGAAAAACACTACTGCGCATGTTCAGTGGGCGGCATACCATGGAAGTAAACCTAGAAGCTAGACACTTTATTGGAATAAAAAAGTGCCATCCAGGGGTCCAGTATCTAGTAATGTTATAGTTAACATAGTGTTAATTATGAGTTTGCAACCTCACCGCTAGATGCCACTAAATCCTACACATTAGATCCAGAGAATTTCTGTCCTGATCACAGACTTAAGAAATGTGTTTCTGCCCCTCATCAATCACTCCCTCCTCCCTTTTCTCTATATATTTTTTAAAAAAATTTCTATTTTACTTGCAGTAGTTATCATATAATTTTGGTGCCACGAATGTAATACGTCTGTCCTACACTAATTGCTTTTCTAAGCATGAATTTTAACCTTGTGTTGCCACAATACTATAATCTTTAACTTCAACACAATGAATTGAAAAATAACAATATTCAGTATCATTTTAGATCCCACGGGGAAAATTAATAAGAGGACAGATGAATATAGCAAGGCTGTAACACGTCAGCCGCAACTTTTCTTTACTTGGTCAGTAGCAGAGGACAGCAGAATGACAGTCATAAACAGTAACGAGAGAGCGAGAAATGGCAGCTGGCATTGGTGAAATGATACTGTAGAAAATATCCATCTATGGAAAAATCACTGTTTTTGATAACACTATCTTAAATCAAAATGCATCCAAGCAAGTTTATAAATTTACATGAAGATAATATCAGCTACATTCCACATGTGATGTTCAAATTTGAACACTGGGTTTAATTTTATTGTTTAAAAATACTGATGAGCTACTCAAACAATGAAAAACAGGCATTAAGGATAACCACACCCCACTTACCTAAGGGGTTTGAAATAAGATTATTTTGCCTACCCAAATCTGTAACGTGAAGGCTACAGAGGCCTGAATGAACAGAGGTAATTTTGTGCAGGTAAACCTTTGAAGGCTTGAGAAAGTAATTTGATTTTCTTTGAGGTAGAACATTCTTCAAAATTGTGGCTTTTGCTTTTGTTTTTTGTTTGGTTTGAGTTAAGATTTCCTCTTTGGCGAGGACTAGCGATGGGCTCTGCCCTCACCTCTCCTACTTTTATTGGATTAAGGTACGACAACAGAGCCCTCTGCGTCTCTGCCCTTCTCCAGTCGTCAATGTCTGCAGAGCCGTGCGCTCCCACTAACACCGCAAAAAAGTTTAAGAAATAGTAATAACCACAGAAACTCGTAAAAAGTAATGCAGAAATACACTCAGGTGAATTAGCTCGAGCTCCTTGCTTCCCTATCTTGATAATGAATACTAAAATCCAGGCGATGTTTTTGTAGTATATTGTATACATTGTTGTTGATGGGGCCCTGTGGTACCTTAAACCACTGCTAACAAGAGAAATGTTGCCTTCAGCCACACAATATCTCAGTAACCCTGGTAGAAAAATGCAGACCCTGCAATAATATTGATCCTTTGTATGATATCTATGTTATCATTACAAACAGCTATTTTATTTCACCTCAGGTTACCTGATACCTTTTACTGTTTTGTAGTGTTTCCCCAATTAGCTGCATTTGTCTGAGGATACAATGCTTTTGTGGATCTGTCTGTTATTTCAAACAATTGTAGTTGTTTTTGTTTATATTTTGCATGTGTTCCCTCATGTACATATGTCGATGTATGCATGCATGTGGCCGTATGTTGTGGTATGATCTTGTGTGTGAACAAGTGTGTACTTGTGTGTTGCGGGTGATGTTAGCTTCCTGAGGCTGATTACCACCCTCTTCCCAGCGTCTTGTTTTTGCCCGTCTCTCCGCCTGTGTGGAAGTTGTGTGGGCACCCTCTGGATTGCCTCACCGCCGAAGCATGCCGGACCCTGTTATCCAGCTATCCATCTGTGTTATTGATTTTTTTTCCCTCTTTGTAGAGTTTCATCTTTCCTCCACTTTTCTATAGAACGATGGAGAGGGAGGTAGTGCGAGAGAGAAAGGAGGGGCAAGCAAGGGGGCAGAGCAGAGATCTGAGAGCTGGTAGAAGAGGGGGGAGGAAGGGATGGAGCGTTGGAGGAGCGGAGCAGTGGTGGGGCTTCTGAGGGTAGGGGTGTAAGAGGTTGGGGGGGGGGTCAGGCTGGCGTATGTATGGGCAGAGAGAAAGGGGGTGTCTTGAAGTGTTGGAGCTTTTTTCTCTCTCTCTCTCTCTCCCTCTCCCTCTCTTCGTTTCTCTCCATTCTCATGGGAGTGCCCCCCCTCCCTCCCCTCCTCCTCCTCTCCTTCCTCCTCCATCCTGCTCCGAGGCGCCTCTGGTACACACGCTCCACTCGCCACCCCCCCCTCCTCCTCCTCGTCTTCTGCCTCTCGCTCCGTCCGCCTGCCTGCCGTCTCTCCTTCCCGGGGGGCTCGGGCAGAGCTGGCGGCGCAGCCGTGATTTGCAGGAGATTTGTCTAAGTGAGAAGCAATTAGTGCGCCTAAGCACCGCTAATGTATGCATGCTGGGGCCGCCACCGCCCCTCCTGCTTTGACGGTGCCCGACCAGGGCACTGTCGGCGTTCTCTCTCCCTGTCTCCGCTTGTCTCTTTTCATCTGCTGGCCGTCATCTTGCTCTCACTCCCCTTCAGATGACCCAGTCCTCTCTGATTCTATTAGCACAATAATTAGTCGACCAGTGATGCTGAAGTTTGCTTTATTATTTACCATGTTACTTCACTGAAAGTATTGAAATGTATGCAACAGTATACAATACATTACTCCTTGCAGTCGAGAGGCCTCTCCAAAGGGTGCAGTGGTAGAGTGGGGTTGTGAACCTTGTACCTTCTAAACCTTATTGAAGCTTGTGGAGGTGATTTCTGTCCCTCATCTTCTCCTACACATGTTTCCGCTGTAGATTCGGAGGAGGCTTTAGCAAGACTGGAAATTTGAGTCTGTGAGTGATGGTGAGTGGTAGCATAATTTGGGTGCAGTAATCCACACACTTGAGTATACACTCAAATGAACACACAGACACATCACAAACACCCTTGCACAACAAAGTGGAACAGTGGTGGGTGGTAGGATTCCCTTTGAAACCTGCGGTGTAGAAAGGCTTGTTTGCGAGCATGCAAGCATGAGGGACGTTCTGCATGCTGCGACTCCCCAACTACTTGAGGATGAACTTTGGCCTTTTCTACACGTTCACTCTCTCTTACTCAGACAAAAACAAGATTAAGTCTGCTCATCTTTACGCCGCACTGACTGCCTTCCAAGTGGGAGCCTACATGGACCGTGGGTGGTTTTGGAGCGAGGTGCTCGTTAATTAAAGATAGGCTAATTACTGGTGCTTCTTAGCCTGGCTTTTGCGGCGCTGATAAGAGGATAATCCTGGAGAGAAAGGCGGAGATCGAACTGGTCCCCAGTAGACCGGGCCTCCTGTTTGACTGGGCTGGAAGAACCCCCCGCCCACTCCTCCAGCCCCCCGTCCCGTCTCTGCTTCTTTAAAGAGGAGGACTTGCATCCAGAGAGTATAGAATATTCAAGCAGGCTGCACTTCAGCAGGAGGAAGCCTACATAAAAGACATTAGCCATTGCTTGTTAGACTGAGGGTTTTTGAAGCTATTTTAAAGCTGTATTCTTGGTTTAGCTGACTTTGGTTAAGAAAAAACATAATGGTGTATTGTAATGTAACAGTGACTTATTTGATGCCTGTATGGAAATTCTCAAGTTGCTTTTTCTCCATGGGAAAGTAGCTATAGAGCTACATCTCTGAAATGTGGTTATGTAGTGCCTTGCTCAAACACAGACATGCTTGTTTCTGGTCACATTAACTTGTTTATACAAGTTACATGGTAACTTTATTGTCACTTTTCTCAAATTACGTTCAAGCAGAAATGAAATTTTAAGGTGATCCTAAATCCTGCTACATCTTTTGGCATCAAAGGAGGAGTCTCACAGCCTTGGGAAAGAAGCTGCTCCGTAGTCTGGTGGTTCTGCAGCGGATATCCCCTATCCGTTGGAGCTTTCCCTCATATCAGATAGACGAACACACATGCGAACACACGTACACAGAAATGTACATAATCACATTTACAATCCACCTCACACTCACATGACTGAAAGGTTGTATGACCCGACTATCATTCACATTTCTCTAACCCATATTTTGTCTTGGGGAGTTAGCCATTAGCACTTGCTGGGCTGTTCCCATATGCTGGGCCTCCACAGATCTATAATTCAGAGGTGGCAGATGTCCCTGTGCATTATTCATGAGTGCCGTTCCATGCCGGGCTAGCAAGCGAGCCAGCGGCAGAACCGTCACAAGGTCCTTGCATATAGGGGGTCTCTTCCATGTTGACCTGCGAGTGCACCTTTCCTGCAACTTCTTCCTGCTAATAGATTACAGTAAGCTTGAGAGACGGAGAGCTGCGAGTTGCTCATTCGGATCGTGGATGGCATCATGGGATTTGGAAGCCACATAGATGTTAATCATGTTCCTCTGTTTAGTACGAATAATTGTGGTAATTACAAAATATAATTTTTTTAAAGTGACACCATCGAGTAGCACAGACTTTCAAATAGTTATGTCTTCTTTGGCTCAAGAGAAGCACCTTCAATCTGAGCGCACATTATGGGAAGTGTAAGATCAAGTTTTTGCAATTTGTCATATTGGCCCTTACTGCATTGATTTTGATCAATCTTTATTTATTCATTTATTTTTTTATGTCCCTTGCACACACCCCAATTTTATGCCAGTGTAAGGGCTCATTCATAGTCCCTTTACATATGAAAATAAAGGCATCTGTTTCAAACATTGTAAACGTCACTGCCCTCATACTTCCATGCGTCTTTTATGATGGAATGGACACAGCCAATAGATGGCACGAGAGAGGGTAGTCAGAAGTTTTAGACAACAGCAAACGAGGTGACAGAGGTTGTGTTAATAAACCTTTTTGCAGAGGTAGCGTCATTGTAAAAGGGTTTTGCTTGCTTGGACCTCCGGGTTTGCTGCTAAATGCTTTGCGTTGAGGTGATATTTCAGGCTCGAAGCACTCCGATGATACGAAAATTCATGTTACAAAGCCGCTGTGGCCTTCAATGACTCATAGGTCAAAGCGCACCACGGAAAAGGATTAATCAGCTCGAATTTTTTTATCGCATTATTTTTTTCTATGATTAATTGTTCAAAATAGAAGATAAAGCTCACTTGTCATCAGCCTATAGCTGAGGTGTTCTGACAATGCATTTCAGCCAATCAGCTTCAGCAATCTTCCCTGCTGTTCGAAAGTGATTGGTCAATATTCCTCAGACTACAAATGGAAACCAGAAAACATCTGATATCAAACTCTTGTCCCTTTGCCTACATAAGCAGAATCTGTTTCTTGAAGATCAATAATGTCCCTGACCATCCACTAAACACTCTTATCAACAGTTTTCATAGAGAATGCTTTTGCAGTAGAAAATGGTTTCAGTGACAGCCAGGTGACAGCAAGATCTGTAAATTATCCAGTGACCAGACATTGTCTCTGGAAATGCAGTAAAATTTAATTTACCTCAACTGTACACAGATGACAGCAAAATCTCAGAGATTGATATCTCAAAATAAAAATAAAACCAAAACTATCTTACTATCTGTGAGTTTAAAACTCCCTATCTCTTCTTATATTCCTGTTTAATGCAGTATAGAATATTCTAGGTGCTTTGGAGCAGTCGAAATTTGTGTGTGTGTGTGTGTGCGCGCAAGAGTGTGAAGCGTCTACGCTGTAAATCACACCTACATACCTGGAGGAGACAGCAGCGTTGTGTGCCGATACCCTCAAAGAGTGGGAGATAAAACACACACGCATACACACACAGACACACACTCACAGAGGCATCCAAGATCACAAGCTGCCGCCAGCGCCAAGCCTGGCCGGCGCTGAACCGGCAACCCGATACCTCCTCCGGAGCCGTGCGGAGGGGGAGAGTGGGTGTGGGAGAGAGGCTTCCATAAAGTCTGTCCCGCCGGTCGGCCGTAACCTGAGCTCCCAGCAGACAGCCGCGGTGCCTTGCAGTCAGGCACGGAGGAGTGTGTGTGTGTGTCTGTGTTTTTGTGTGTGTGTGTTTTGAGTGTGAGTGCAAGAGGACGGGTGACATGCTGCCACACGCTTGTTACCACGCTCGGGATCAGGCCTATGTGCATGTGTAGATTACAGACACACCAAAACTGAGACCTCCCGTTGACTTTCTCACAACTTTACACACACACATCCCCTAAATCACTGTAATATTCCTTTCAGCAACGTGTTCATGCATCGATTCTTTTTCACATTGACCCTTCCTCTCCCTGAAATTGATACAGATGACGAGATGACGAGACCTTTGTCACAGAGTCACTGAGCTTTTCTCTCCTTCAGGCTTTAGACTTTTCTCCAATATCTTCTCCCTTTTTACCCTCTGTGAGCTTCCAACGTGACCATCATCCAAAACATCTAAGACGTCAGCGAGCAGAAAACTGCCGTCAGCTGCCATATTGCTTGCTGTTGCTGCCAGGGTGCTGCCCTTTACGGATGTGAGCACGGTGTGTGTGGTTTGGGAGCTGGGTGGGAGGAGGAGGGGGAGTGGGGCATGGGGGGGGGGGGGGGTGGTCGTGCTTGTCTCTGGGTTGGCAGAGGGACAGGAGCCCCTTGTGCGGTTGCAGTGGGTGAGGAGGTTAACTGAGCCACAGCAGAGCCAAGACGCTGCCTGGGATATTGACAGGTTGGAACCTGAGGGCTCCTGCAGGATAGGAACACACTGCCAGAGGCTTGGTTACCACCACCGCCTGCCTGCCTCCCAGGGAGGGAGGGGGTATAAGCTGGAAAGAGAATCTGAGATTTTGTCCTCCAAAATGGCTAAAGAAGGAGGATCATGGGAAGGGCAAGACATGGGAGTGATTTTGCTGGGCTGTATGGTTACAGTCTGTATCACAATATTAGTACTAATATTTTTTTCTGATGGCAATGCATATCAAAAATGGCTAATTCATGCACAAATACATGTATTATACATATTTTGATCCATGTTTATTGCAATGATGTGTTTCCCGCTGTTATGCTTTACACCAAAAAAGCCCTCTTCAGACGTAAAAAAGGAACTTCAGTACGTCGTGTGTTTTTTAAACCCCTATATTTTGTAATTACAGTTCAGTTAGAATACTTAATCAGTTGTGCACAGATGTGTAAAACAGTAAAATAAGATCAAATCATGACAGCATGATAAAACTGAGAGTCAATAAGTGATGATACAGGAGTATCCCGCGGCGCTGGAGAGTGATGCAAAAAAGATTGAACTTACAAAACATATCTTATTCGAAGCACGACAGCATAGTTAACAGCCTTTAGTAAAGGATTTGTTGTCGCTTCACCATCTCTGCTTTGCTGCTTTCACTCCGTAAGAAGCCGAGTATATGGTCTGTGTGGTTCAGGGTCATTTGCCATGGTAACGGTGGACCAGGTCAGAAGGTGATTGGCTTAGCTGAGGAGGGTGCAGGCGGCTGTTTGTTGATTCTCTGATAGGGGTGACCTACCCCTGACCTCCACACAAATCAATACTGCCTCCTTAAACTTTCATTTGTCCTCGTTTGCTTGCGCTCACCCCCGATAGGGAGCAATTAAAGGCGAGTCTGAAATGAAAAAAAAATGTTTTTAGCTTAAATTGAATTTGGATAGAGTTGTTTGTGCGTTGTAACTTCCTATGAGTTGAGAGCATTTAAAGGAATTACATAAGTGGTGCATGATTTTACACATTTCTGTTATGAAACTGTAAGAAGGGACTGAATTTTGTACATTTACTGTATTATTTCAAAATGTGAACTAGCATGGCCTTTGTCTTGAAGTAGATAAATTTGAGGTTGGTAAATTTCCAGTTACACTCAGATTTCACAGAAAGCTCTTTGTACTGTGTTTATAAAGAACCTGCGTGGTGTAGGGAGTCCCTCCAACGCAGGAAAGCCTTTGAGAAGCTCCTTCCTGTCTCTTCACCTCCTCTTCATTGCACTTTTGTTTCTTTCTCTCCTCTCACCCCCTCATTCTCACTTTCATTCCCCGTAATCCCCACTGTGGCCTACGAAGTTACCGTATTCCTTTGCTAAGCAGCAAGGCTGTGTGGGCTCATGTTTTTTTTTTTTTTTTGGATACCTCATATGTATTTCTTCATTCTGGGGTCACCCTTTTCCACTCCCCCACACAGGGAATCACCTCCCTGAGAGGCATTGTGGTTGATTTAGTGGGTAGTTGCACTGAAACCTCCACAGCGTGAGTGACATGACATGCTGTGCTGTTAGTTCCCAAAACTGACAGGTCAAAATACAGCGTATGCCTTAGAGCATCCTTGTTACTGTGTATCAGACTCAGCCTTCAGTTCTTTATTGCCATATTGACGTCGATGGCAGGAATTTGCCTCAGTGCAGCTCAGGTACGAACTGTAAATGGCAGCAGACATTTGCTGCACAATGCTGTACACAGCTGCTGTCATAGTCCAACAGATGTCACAGTGGATTGTGTGTCTGATGATCCTATGAATCCTTTTGAGTGACAGCCAGTAAGTGTAATAAGTGTTTTTGGTGTCTGTTTTTGATAATAAACACCAAATCTAAATCTTTTTTTTTAACTTTATGATAGGTAGCAGTAATTTGGATAAGGTTGAATTCATGCAATCCATCATTTTTCATATAGTATAGGTAGTGTATGAGATAAAAGGTTCATACAAATAAACACACATTTTCTGTGAGAAGACAAAGTGTGTTTATTTTTAAGAATACCATGTGGAAAAATTAATGGAAATGTATCTTTCTTTTTAAAGTAACTTATTGCGACACAAGAAATATAAAAAAAGCACATATGACTAAAACAATACCTCAAAGCTACAAATGATAAATTATGACAATAACTGTCATATTTGCTGACACATTATATTTTGAAAGAAGTACGTGATGAGACAGTCTGTAAAAAAAAAAAAATCTACCTTCTCCTCTTCCTACAACTACTAATTGCATTCACTAAAATGGACGGCAGACAGAATTTGTGATCCGGCTGCCATGTTGGAAATAGTCGACCAAAGTACAGAGCAACGCCCAAAGGGCAGGCCAACTGTATCATTTTACTGCTCAGTAGTACACAATGTCTCTGAAAGCATTTTTGGGGAGAAATACGCAATGCAGCAACAGAATCTTGATTCATATTTGATCAGCGTTGCCTAGTTTGACAGTTTGACTGCAGTTCACATGCTGTGATTGACATGATTGCCAGTTGTGTTAAAGACTCCTCGGCTCTTATTGGTTGTTTTTGTTCAAGTGCAATTAGGACAATACAAATGCTACGAGGAAATAGGAATAGAGATAAGATATTTTTTAATAGACTATTTGTCTCATTTAGTGCTGTGTGAATATAATGACAGTTTCACCAAATATTTATTTATTTTTTTGAAGTTTCCAACAACAGCTTTAACAATACATTATAATAATCAAAGTACTGAAATAAAACCCAATAAAATTAGGACAATTAGGAAAATACAGCCAACATGCTTCAGCATTTAAGACTAGAGACCTGTCATGTTAAAATGCTAAGTGAATAGATTTTTGTCCTCTTTTGTCCTGTTTGTCATTTTGAATCCTTATTGTGGACTAACAGTACCTTTTACACCCACAAACAAACAAGCACAAGTGTTGACTATGATAGCAGATTTTAGATTTTAAAAGGTGCTCAAGATTTATGATCCCTAAAGGGATAGTAATACCCCTAAATACTAATTATACATATTTTAAAAATTATATTAAGTTATGTCATTACTGATTATGTGTTATAGTTTAAGGTTATACACAAATACTGAACTGAAAAGTCATTTGACAGAAATGTATCAGTCCCTAGCTATAAAACAAACCGAATTTCTATTTTGGCCCACAGTGATAAGTTATTCAACAGGGCAGCAGACATTCTGACATGTCGAAGGAGCAGAAACACAGGTGTAATTAATAACATTATTAACAACTGCATTCAGTTTAGGTGACCCAGTTTCAGGGACCTAGCTGGTATTGTGCATACTGGCTCACTGTCAAAAGCTTACTGGGATACATGATGGAACTGAACCATTGTTAATGTTAGTGACACCTGTGCCTTTCCTGCTATGAAAAGTCAAATTGTCTGCTGTGAAAATGGTTCATTTAGACTAATAACTGACAGATTTACTGTAAGAATAGTGTAAAATCACTTCTCGGTTACATCACATTTGTGATTTTGATCTTGTTAGTTTACTTCTGCTCAATCTTTGTTTGGTTTCTACTTTCTCTGCCTGCTGGCTTTTCTGTGAATAATTCTGTGTTTTCCTGATAAAGATACTCTGATAAAATATGCCACTTCCTTCTCGCTTGCTTATTTATACAGGACAATGGTTGCCACTCTGATTAGAGGAGTATCACCCACTCATCCTTTATATAAATATTTGATAGCATCAAAATAGACATTTAATTGTAAATGTCAGATGAATAGTGTAACTCTGGTTATGATATCACTACCACTGTGACTTTTTCTTTTAGACCTGTAACATACTGTTTGAGACCTTTGAGAAACTTTTTAGCAACATTGAATTACAGTTACGTATGAAGAAATAGCAGAATACAGCCTCATCTGGCCTTTTTCAACACACACTAGCTGTGTGGTTGATTGTGTATTTGTGTGTGTATGTGTGAGTTATAGCACATTATCTCCAGAGAGTTTGGCTGTCGTGGCGTTGGGAGGGCTGCGTCGTGGCCGTGGCTGCGTGGAGCAGCAGCACAGGAAACGCGTCAAAGCGCTGAGAGCTAACTGGAACCAGATGTCTGAGGCTACCGGCCGGGGGATTCTCACCGTGGAACAAGAGCGTCAGCGGGGGAAGTTCACTTCCCCCTGACTGTCTTGCCTTCTTCTCAGTCTGTCTGTATCTTTGAATCTTTTGTCTTTGGGTCATTTCCTCCTTTCTCTCTGTCAAAACTTCTTGATTTATCAGTAGTTTGAGGTTAGAACAGCTGAAAGACTCTGCAGCGTGGGCTGAATAAAATAGCCAGGCCAAGAGAAAATTATTTTCTTTTTGCACATCCTGCATAATCAAAAAATGGTAGAGCTTTAATTCTTATGTGGAAACTAAAAACATTAAAAGATCATAGAAACTATGAGGTGCACCATTCAAATATGTGATTGTATTGAAGAATTGCTGTGTGCTGCAGTTGTGTGAATGCAACAGCTCATCTCACACAACTGATATAACCAAGCCTACGCTACCATCTCTCATTTTACTACCCCATCTCTTTGAAGCTCTCCATAGTGGGAGATGGAGTTGGCCTGCTTTCTATGCCTGGGAGCATCGCCTGCCCTCCTCTGCTTCACTGCCCCCTGACTTTCTCTCACATATACAGTGCAGACACACACACACGCACATTGAAGCACACGTGCGCTTGCACACACACACACACACACACACACACACACACACACACATACACATACTCATATACTTATTCACTCATGCACAGCAATCATACATGGCACGTGCACACACATGACGACCCATGCACCACTGATGCTGTATGTGCATGACTCCAGCTGAGCCTCCAGTCTACTCGAGGCTGCGGGAGCCGCGCCTCGGTCTTACCCCAGTCTCTCTGCCATTGGCGGATCCTCTAACACAGACCACTAGGCGACAGCAACAACAACACACCCACAAACCCTCCTGCGGTGACAAGTGTTCTATAATATCAACTTCGAACTGATAGAGAGACAAACAACAACGACTTGGGTGGCACTAAAACAGGACGATTACAGCAGATCATAAACATGGGCCACAGTGTGTTGCATGTGCGTGTAGATGCATGTTTATTATTGGTAGTAAGATGAATTCTCCGTTAATGTTTGGTCAAGGCTATTTTCTTTTTCTGTGCTGCTTCGAGGTGCATCAGCGCAGCCTGAAGGTCCTGCATAGCTCTAGGTGAGAGCGGCTTTCAGCAGGCTGTTAGTCTTATCGCACACACACACACATGCACATACACACTGTCCCCTCTGACCCAGGCCGTTTCCTGCCCCTGGCTGATCTATTGGCTGATGCCTGCCCTGTGACTGTAGAGAAAGAGAGAAAAAGAGGAGGGGAAAGAAAGCGTGTGTGTGTGTATGTGTGCTTGCGGCCTGTCCCAGCAAATCGATATCCGTCTCGTATCCGTGAGCTGTGCCTGACCCCTGGCTGACCTTGCTCAGCATTGGTGCTTGGAGTGTGTTTTTTTTTGTTGGGGTCTGAAAATGTGAGAGGCACATCGAGTTTTACCCCCTTGCTAATAGAGGTCCGGGGCCACGAAGAGTGTGAAAAGTCCTGACTTAAATGTGCCAGTCTGAAGAAGCAGCAACAACAACATAGCTGAGAAATGGTGAAATAACACGAAATACTTGGCGTAGTTGCCAGTTGGTCAAAGTATAGTTCAAAGTATAGCCCCAGAGATTATTCCGATATGATTATAAAATACAACAATGAATATCAGTAATGAATCTACTTGGAAAGATTGTAGTTTTAAAGCTAGCAGTGGAATCACACCTCCATGTTGTGGTTTCAGGAAAAAAAAGCACCAAAAAATAAGTTTACCTCAGTTTTTACTTAAAATTTTATATGGATGGCCCTGTTGTGCTCGTGGCTGAGATACTAAAAGCCTCTCAGATTGTGCGTGTGTGTGTGCATACGTACATGTGCCTGTATGTGTGAACACAGAACTTGCCTTGACGTTAGTTTGCTAGTTGGACTCAGCCTTGCGTGTTGTTGGTGTGTGCTGATAGAGGCTCCAGCTCCCGGGCTGAGTGGGGCTGCGGGTGCTAGCTGCCGCCGGCACTAATTGAACCCTGCCGCTAAGGTAAGGGGGGGAGGAGGAGGCTGTCAGCGAGGGAGAGAAAAGAAAAAAAAAAGAGAAGGAAGAAAAAAATAGCGTGGTGAGGGCGAAGTGCCCCTGGGGGGTTGGGTCCCTGCCTGCCTGCCTGCCTGCCTTTCGTTCTCCAGCTCCTTCCCCCCTCCCCGTCTAAATAGCCGTGCCGGCGCTCCAGGGCTTCCTGCGCCTTATCTGCTGATAATTGGGCACTGGAGCTCCACAGCTCGCTTATGAAATATAGATTCCTGACGGAGGGGAAGGATGGAGGGGGGGGGGGAGGCAAGGTGGTGGAGGAGGGAGTGTGCAGGCAGAGAAAAGCCCCTGGTCGTATCAGAGAGCGTGGAGCCTTGTGGGCTCCGTGGTGTTGCTCTGGCTCGTTTAGCAAACACAGCCCCAGTAGTTAGGGCGAAGGCCTCTGCGCTGAGCAGCCCACACTGTCACAGACAATTGAAAAACAGTGCTTTGTTCCTATTGCACCCGCATGGTTCAAAGAGTAATGAATTGCCAGGGTGAATGCTTGTTGTGTAGTTTGTCACCAAACATGTGAAATCTTCTAAAGCGTTTTCGCAGAATCGGAGAATGTGAAGCGCAAAACTCACTACAGTTCCTGCTCACGTTGTGTTTCTGAAAGTGCATCTTCAATACCAGTGTGAATGAGTAGCCTGTGTAGTTATGGTTTCATTTAAGCGTGTCCTGATGAGGGTATGTTATGAAACTCAGTATTCCTCTGTGTATGAATGGAAGAGGATGTTATTTTCCTGCAGCGAGGTTGGGATGCTATCTGCAGTCTCATGGGGGAATGTCATTGGATCACAACAAGCAGACCGAATCCCAGAGAGAAAAGAGCAGGGAATACTCTGCTGGGTGCTCAACACAACATGGATCTCTCTTATGTCTTATCCAAGGCTACTTTTGCTTGTAGCTTTGAGCAAAGTTTTTAATTTAGAGTTTAATTTCATGACAGTCATCTAATCAATTTGAGAAATATATTGTTACTTTAACTGAAAGACAAATGATTCTGTCTGTAAAAATGTACTATTTTGTAAGCAACTGTCCCATAATTTTCTTTTCTTTTATTTTCTTTTCTTTTCTTTTCTTTTCTTTTCTTTTCTTTTCTTTACATACCTGCTTTCTGATTTCTGATTTCTGATTTGTTTAAATACACACCAACACACAGACAGGCCTGTGCATGTCCTAATTAGTTAGTGAGTGGTTTGGTAATGAATGGGGAACTACCTGCGTGTTTGTGAGAGGTGAACTGGGGGGTAGGGGTTTTTAAAAACACACACTGGAAGGCTGACGCCTTGACATTTCTACATGCAGGCTTTATAGATGCCAATACATGAAGTTTTTTCTGCCCTTAAAGGGCATTTTTGCATACTTTTTAATTTTAGGCAACAGTGAAAAAAAATCAGCTGGGTTAAAGCAATCTCAGGAGTGATTCCCCTTTGTTGCCTTACCTCTTTGTTTTTCACATTAGTTTTTTTTAGACAATTCCAGCTCACATCTAAATTGTGGCCAAAAGTCAGAGAAGCCTCCACCCTGAGTAACGGCTTCATCATCACACTGACCAAAGTTACCACAGCAGCCATAATAACTCACCTGTTTCATGTTTTCCTCCACAAACCACCTTTATTTACGGGACACAAATACCAACGCTGGGTTACGCATTGATCTTGGCACATACACGCCACACTCCCTGTTTCATTTTCCTCGGACCACTTGGGCCCTATTGGTCAATAGCAATTGCAATTCCCTGCTCTATGGGCCAGACAAATTCATTTCAATTACAATTAGCATGGAGGCCCAGCGGCTGATTTATGGCCTTGTTTTCCTTCCCATGCGTTCCCCTGCGCATTAATCACCCCGACGCCGGTCTGTGTGATCCTCACTTCATCTACCTGCCAAGGCAGCCGCCCTGCCATGCATTCCTGGATCCCCTCCCCTCTTCCTCCCCTCCCAAAACCCTGTCCTCCTTTCCTCTGACTGTGGGGAACAGTGGGTGTCCTTAACTCGCACCTGACTCAGACCAGGGAGCAGGGCTGCACTTAACTCAGTGCTGGGGCGTCTGATTGGCACTCATATATCATGTGAAATGAGCAGATGGTCGTTTGGAAAAATGCACGACAGCTGTAGTTTTATAAGAACACCAAAACGATCCCAGTACAGTATAATTAAATTTTCTTATATTTGATCCTGAGGAATGCAGAATTTAGAAATGTTCCTGCTTGCAAACACATATGCAGGATACACACCTACATATAAATGCATAAATCAGATGCCATGCTATCAGCTGATTTATGCTCACTGTAAATAACTACAGGATGAACATGCCTGCTACATATTTATGGCCTCTGGTCATGTACTGCAGTGAAGAACACAGGTTTGGAAGTTTTCTGCCTTGACTAGGAAATTATGCTATAACCGACAAACACTCTTATCCACCACTTGACATTTAGTTACCATCAGTTGGGGATTAACAGGCCTATTTTGGATAGTCTGGAAACTGTTTGGGACAGAACAGTGTCTCTCCGCTCCTCCTGTGCTGTGTCGGAGGCTGAGTCATCCGGGGCCAGACGTTTCCACTGGGACAATGTACCAATCCCTGGTGGCCATACTCAGTCTTGTTTATAAGGCCCCGTCCACGGCCTTGTGGATCTGGCAGCAGCTCACTTGCTTCCTACCTCTGTCCCCGTCTGTGCTCCTCCACCCTTTGACGTTCTACCTCAAAGGCTTGGCACGTATGTGTGGGTCGGGTTGGGGGGGACGTAGTGACCAAGGCAATGGTGCGTCTGTGGAAAGCCAGGAGATTCAGAGGGCCAATAAAAACACAAGGTAGTCCGCTGCTCAGAGCAGACTAAACATCTGTTCGGACAACATCCTGACTGAGTTTTTCTGAGTGGCTGGTGTGCAAGCATGTGCATCCACACGCACCTGCATGAAAACAGCTTGCACCTTTTCCAGCAAAATGGAAGGAAATCCATTTTTTTAGATACCAGTTAGGTTTTATTTTTTGTTTTTGGTAGATCCAGACTGGTAAGCAAATTCTACAATTGTGAATTGGATTTTAGGGGCGTTTATCACTTTATTTAATGCATTATGTTACATCAGCATAATGGAAAGAAAGGGAAAACCCATTATTGTTCAAACTTTGGAAACTTCATGCATTAATCACAAAAAGTTATCCCCATTGCTCGCCCTGTGGTTATGCCTGAATTATCTGGCTTTATTGTATTATACTGTATTTATAGTTTTCTAACAAGTGAAACCAGATGCAAACAGCTCCTTTTTAATCCACTTCATTGATTTCAATAGTGTTAACTTTGGATGCTCTTTGTGCCAGCGAATTTTGATTGCAAGTTAATGCAGCTGTCTGAAATTTCTGATATCTACACGACTTGGGTTTTATTATTGTCAGATCCAAACATGGATGTATAAAGAGAGCTGGGATATAGTGCCATCACCTTGCTGCCAATTTGTCTTGTCCAATCATGGTTAGGAATGGGGATTGTTAATTTTTATTGATATTGATACTATTATCGAGAGTCCTTAACGATCCAATTCCTTATTGATATAACTATCGTTTTTTTTCTATTATTTGGTGGAAAGATGAGGCGACAATATTTTTTTGACAAAGTTTGGGTGTGCTTTCCACTGCCCTGTCCCTTACTGAATCAATACGGGACGCATTTGTCCCGTATTTCTGTGCACACCCCACTCTAATGCATACATTACATTTCACATGCTTGCAATGACGTGAAATAATAAACCCAAAATACTTTCGAGAGCGGATAAGTATTAAATCAAAATTTGCGGAAGAAAATAACATCTGGAATGACCGGTCTGTCGCTTAACGTCTGAACATGATACTCCTGTCTGTCCCTGCCTGACTGCATTTTCAGCCTACATTAGAAAATAACCTGTCATAAAATAAACTCAGCAGCATACTGGCGTAATACAGTGCACAACACAGTTGGGTCTTTTTGCGTAGGAATATGGAACTTATGTGGTTGAGAAAATGTAGCACCAAAGGAAAGGGCTGTCTGATGGCAAAGTAAAGCGGTGCAAATAGAGTGTCCACTTAGACTGATAATGATTTTTTTAGGTAGGCTATTAGGTAGGCAGTGGTAGTTCGGTCTGTTTCTGCCTGTTTCTAACAGACAAAATAAGCTGATACAAAAAAAATTCATTTAAGTTCCTGTTATGCTAAAATATTTTTTGCTCCTTTATGGTTTATTAACTATCTCTGAAGCACTTATAATAAGGGCTTTAACAATTTATAGTGTAGGGCAGTACCCAATTAAGAATTATGACAGTCGAATCAGATTTGGCCATTCAATACAAATATTCGATTCATTTTTCAATATGAAGTTTTAAAGTTTAAACGGGCTTAGCAGGACATTGAATGTGAAAGAGACATTCACCTCATGCAATAAGCAAACTAATTGTGCTAATGATGGGAAATGTGCAACAACATTTTTTACCGGCACTGTATATCAAACAAAAGCCAGAGACTGTTTAGTATGAAGTTGCCTTGAGCTGTAAATTTACTGAGGAGAGAATATGTTTTCACTCTCCTCGTCCTTTGTGCCAATGTCTGCATGTCTGCAGTTCCCTGTACCAAAGAGTGGCATGAAAGTCAAGAGTGCTCACTCCACCGCAAATTCTGGGAACCGAAACATCCCCAGAGGGGCTGTACACACTGACTAGCAAAAAAACCAAAATCAAAATACAAACAAAACAAACAAAAAAAAGAGGAGGAGGTGAAGCAATCTTTAAGCAATCTCAATCAACTGTGGGGTCTCCGACTGATGAATCAATTCTCCAACTTTTAGGGGCAGCCTTAATATAGTAATAAAATATGTAACATTTGAAAAAAATGACTAGCATTATGGAGTTGGAAGGTGGATGGCAGTGTCGTTGGCACTCAAACAGAGTTTGTTAGTGGCCAGGTCTAGATTAAACATCAACGTGAAGTGAATTTTCGGCTTGTTCTGACTGCTGAAGTGGTTTTGTCTTTTAGCCACCAGCAGTGAGTGGAGTAGTTCCCTGACTGACAGTTTGCTGTGACAACAAGCACAAACTTGAGTGTGACAGTGCAGACGACTGATTTCAAAACTTAACTAGAACTATAGTTTAGCCTATTTTTTTATCCGACCCTCTACTTGCTAGATCTGTTTCTGTACATTAATTGAGTAATACAACTCAATTTCAATAGGTTGAAACTTACTAGCGCAAATATACTAAGTTCTTTCAGATTTTGGTCTCATTCGAGTTAAGTTCAAGTTTGAGAGCAGTTTTCAGAATCCATCTAGACTTTGAGTAAGTGTAGAGCACAATTCAAGTTGGATACGTGTTTTTGGACCCATGAAGAGCTCCGTCATAAACCTGTCTTTTTGTAAAATATTATGAGCCTTTCTAAGCTGCTTTCCACACATGGCACGTTTTCGTCCTGGGAGGTGGTGTTTTTACTTGACCTGTGCATGACCTGAGCAGCCTCTCTTGTTTAACACCTGGGCGCTGAGTGAGGAGGTTCAGTCTCTCCCTCTCCCACACAGGAAGTTAGGATTCCCTTTCTACAAACAACACAGAAATCTGTAGGATAAGCAAAGAAGAGAGAGAGAGAGAGAGAGAGAGTTAAGACTCCCAATCCTCAAACAACACAGGAAGCTGTCGGATAAGCAGAGGAGAAATTGAGAAAAAGAAATGAATGTTGCCTCTCCTGCTTTTTAAGTATTTATGAGGACCATCCACTAAGACTGAACTCCCCTCTCACAGATGTGAGCATCTGCCCAGGTAGAATTATTTCACCCACTGGAGCTTTAAGATATTCATATTTCGATAACATTAAGGGCAGCGAAAAATTAACCCATAAAATGAGCAAGGAAGATTTTCTGTGATTCAGGGCATCCTGACAGAGCAACTCTCATATTGCACCGATCAAACAGTACTTTTCTCACCTTAACATCCCTTCAAGCTTGTGCATGTTTTTGCACAAGACTTGGTCATATGTCTCTCATACAAATTTACATCCAATCAAGCAAACCCTATTTTTGTCCTTTAATTGATTTATCATGTGCCAACTCTCACAAAGCCTTTGCTTCTCCGTCTCTCACACCCACACATTCTCATTCACAAACACATGAACATGTACACAAGCATCAATGCACACACACATTTACACACACAGAATAAGCTACCCAGAGAGGGAGTGCTGTATTGGGTTTTCTTCAGGAAGTGCGGCTCCTCCAAAGCTCTGGTCAGATGAAAGGCGAAGAGCTGTATCGATCGGCCCAGAGCGAGGTGGGGGTGGTGGTGGAGCGAGTGTTGTATGTGTGTTGGTGGAGGGGGGGCAGAGCCTGTGGTGTGTCTGCCTGATGCAGGGCTGCCAGCCAGGCGAGGAGTAAAAGGCCAGAGGGGTACGGGGGCTGAGAGAGGGGGGCAGCGAGTTGTCGCTGTGGCCCCGTGGCTCCACCATAACCCCCTGGCCCCTCAGTGGAGAATGTACAGCACGTACACACACCCAAACACGCATGCACACACACACACACACACACACACACGCACCCACACACACACACACACACACACACACACCACCAACACCAGTCTGCAGTTGTTGATGCGAGCTGTCAGAGAATGAAACACCAAGGCTACGAGTGAAAGCGAGAGAGCGCAAGACAAACACACAAAACATTTTTCATCCAGTTATCTTGTGTTACTTTTAGGACTGTGTATCATTTGAAATTTTTTTATACTACTGCACATATATTTTTTTTCCCAACATCTTGCTTTGTTTTTTCCACAAAACCAACCTGTAACAACAAAAGCAAAAGTTCTTTTAACATTTGCTAAACGCAAGCACTACAAGAACTTTGCCGAACACCCAAAAAAATATAAGATAAATATTACTAGTCGCAGTTACTTTAAAACAGGATTTGCTTTAATATGATGTTATATTTTCATAATGTTAATTTTCTTTTAAAAGATGAGACCGTCCATAACAATACTGTTATGAATTATTGATGATTGCATAGAACAATCATTTCCCTTTCATATTTTAATTTTCAGCATTAATCATTAAACTTGTTGACCTTTTTTTAAATACTCAAACAACAGACTTGTGGTATGCTATCCCCTTTTAAAGGAACAGTGTGTAGGATTTAGTGGCATTTAGCTGTGAGGATTTCAGACTATAACTTCTCCTGTATGCTGAAGTCTTGAGCCTCTTTCCCACTTCACAAAAAACCCACTAACACCTGCTAACATCTGGCTTTTGTGTGTAATGGAAAAGGCTACAGTTGGCATTTACACCTGGATCAAATGACTGCAGTAGACATGGGTATGGCTCCAATCAGCAGTGATGGAAAGACAGCACCTGTGTGTACGTGCTAATTTTAACCCCTTTACTTGTGAGACTCAGTGACACAAAATGCCATCAGTTCCTTTCGATACAGTGATAAAACATTGTTCCAAATTGGTCTGCACCGAGTTTGAAAGAGACACTGAATTATTATGAGATATAAAAAAGAATTGACCACTGTAACATTTTCACTGGCCTCCATGCTGCTTTCTGTTGTTTACTAACCTGTTTTCCAGCCAGTGATGTCAAATAATATACACCAGTAAAAAACAAAACAAAAAACAGACAGGCATATTTGTCTGCTGCAGAGCTGTGTACACAGCTCTGGTCCACTGGCAATGGGATAGGAGTATAAAGCCTATTTTTGTGTATTTTCCAATGTTTAAAAACCCACGTACACATGCTAATCTGAGTGGAAAAGGGATATTGCTTGGACTTCCTTGAGTGTTTATTGTTTAGGAGGCTTAGAAGGAGGCTTACCAGGAGCTGAATAATCCCCAAAGGTCTCCACCTTCCCAAAACAAATGGACCAGGTGATTGAACTGGTTAAAACACTGAATAAAGCAGTGTCATGTTACAAATCAGTATATATTCGATGCTGTTTGGCTTGTTGCCAATGGGCCGCTAGCCCAGCACCTGCTAATATGTGCTCCATTTCTTTCTCTGATATCTCAAGATCCAGACTTTCAGGAGGTTTTTAGGGGGAGCTGAATTATCCGCAGAGGTCTCCTACTTTCCAAAACAGACCTGGTAATTCAAACCTTAAAAACCCTAAATAAAGCAGTTTCTCGTTGCAAATCAGTGTTTTCCCAATGCTGCTTGTTTTGGAGGGGCTGCTGGCTAGGAGGGCCAATGCTTAAACGTATATGGCCTTATCAAAAGCCAGTTTGGTTTGTTCTGTTATGGGCTACTGTAGAAACATGGCAGTGCCACCTTGCGTATTCCATGGATGAGGGCCCGCTTCCAATGTAGATATAAACAGCTCATTCGAAGGTAACAAAAACACAATGATTCTTATTTTCAGGTGATTATACACTGAAGAAAACATACTTATTTTATTATATTCAATTTCTGCCAATATATCTCCCTAAATCCTACACACTGGACCTTTAATGCATGAACAAAGCCAAATTCAGTACTGCAAATGTGAGATGTCCTTATACTCGGTACACATATGTGACAAAATAAACAAAGTTTTTCACAGCAATACTGAAGGAGAAGCAAAAGTCAAGTTTTACAAAAGTAGCTGACACTGAAAATCTGCACAAGTACAGAACATTAAGCTGTAAGTGGTCCCTCCTCCTGTAGGCGTTAGATGGTATTGCCATGGGCACACTATAAGTGAAAACCATTTTCTGGATGGGCTGTTTAAATAAACAAAAGTTAAACAGTTGGCAGACCATTATTTTAAATCTCAAAATCATGCAATGTGAGAAGCTACTGGTTCATATTGCAGCAGTGAAGTCCTGTTCCGCTGCTCCGTCTGTTTCTCTCCACCAGAAAAAGCCAGTGTCAAACAAACCACACTTTTTATAGGTTGAGGTTGGTTTGACTTGCAAATTCATAAGTTTGTGTTTTGCACTTAATAGAAAAGATGTAGAAAAAGACAAATAGTCGGCTGTAGCATCATAAATTCTCCCCTGGTGTCTTATCAGATTCATTTGAGCCAACCCAGGACCATATGTGGACTTGGACTGGGCGTGCCCGACCCTCTGTGCTTTGTGCCCCGGGGGAGAGATCGGCCAGGGCGGCTCGCTAATTGAAATGTGTTGGCGACTCATCGACGTCTCGGCTCCAGTTTCAGGGCTATTTCGAACCGCAGTGCTGATTGCTGGTTTCACATCACACAGGGAAAAAAATCAATAGTAGCTGGGAGAGCTAGGGTTTATTCTTTGCAAGCAGACATTAATGCTTTGCAGAGGAGGGTTTGATATTTATCATTTGTCATTTTGTCTCTGCAAATCATCCTGAGCTGTAGAATATATCTAAATTTCTGAGAGTGGTAGCCGACACGGCTTGTGAGGAGCTTCCAAAAAAGAGTGTGGTTTGAATGTCCAGAACAGTGTTCACAGAGTTGGCCAAGCCAAGTCACTGTGCAGCTTTTTTTTTTTTAAATTCCCATCAAAACTTTTTTTTCGGCACATGTTTTTAACAGAGAGAAACACTCTTGACCTCTGGTGAGCGCCAACGGGGCCTCGTTATGGAAAAGTGGCTCATGTGATTTACAGGGACTTTGCTTTCAGCGCAGCACAATTCAGAAGGCTGATACTTTTGCAGTTTTCCAAAGGCTTTAATTTGCTTGTAGACTTTTTATTTTAGTGTAGATTGGTGGCTACTAGAACTCTGTATTATGTGATAATCCTGCAATTCTGTGACAGAGGATGGCTGATTCAACATTTCCAATTTAAAGAAAATGTTAACTTCTACAAAACATTAAAAAATTCTTTTTTTGGTACTCACTCTGTCCACTTTGGTCTACCACTTTATATCATTGAATCTTTCAAACGTCATTTAACATCCAAGTCCTTTCCACTTAGATCCTCAATTATACTGCCATGCATTTAACTAAATAGCCCCACAACAAAGTCTGCTGCCTTTGTAATGGTGGCAATATTGGCCATTGTTTTGATCTTTTGTTGGATTCCAGGGGCTTAATTTGGTATTAAATGATTGTCATATATGGCACTGCCCATATCAATGAGTTCTGTTCTTATTGCATTGTTTGAAATCACTAAGTCGGATCTCCTGAAGGCTAATGTAGCCTACTATCTGGGCTTTGGCTGCTGGTGCTGCTACCCTTCAAACACAGAGTGAGCCCTTTGAAAAATGGATTGCGGAAGAGATAAGAAATAATTTATGTTCCTATCACTGCCTCGCACAAATATGGTGGGGAATACTGTGCCAATAACTCCCACAAACTCAGAGAGGCACGCTATCTTTTACTGCACAAATTATTAACGGCACTGGGGAGGAAGGGTAGACGCTGTGCATTTTTTTGCTAGATAGACCTGGCTCATTGCTTGTTGAAGCTTTGAGTTCACCACAGTGCTTTATAATCAAAGATAAGGACTCTTGAAGTGAAAACTGAATAAACAATCATGAAGGATTTTTAATTTTATAATTTCCAGCCTCATCATAATGTGACTGAAAGTTTCATTTAGACAAAATGAGAGGCTGTGAAAACCATTATTTTCTGTGTGTGTGTGTGTGTGTGTGTGTGTGTGCTGACGGTGTGCTGTGTGTTTGTGTGTGAACAGGGAATAGGAGGAGGAGGGGAGGGAGTCCAAAGGGGAGTGTTGAGGGAGGATACTCGGGGTCGGGTGTCCGCTCGCCTCTGTCGGCTGGCGTTGACAGCTACAGACGCTGGTCTAAAATGAGAATCCTCTTGGGCCGCCTGCCTGCCCATCCAGCAAGAAAATAAATCCCATGTGGAAGAGCCGCTGTGTGGGATCACAGACAGCCGCCTGACCCCCCAGATCCGACGGGGGAGGCCAAGGGCGCCGGCACGACAGCATAACCCCCCCTCAGCCCCCCACCCCACCACCCCACCAGCTCCGGGGTCTAATGTTACTCTGCCTGCTTGCCAACTCTGAAATTCTGGAGTTAGAGGACTGTGTTGGTCCCACACTAGTTCAGTTTTAAAACAGATTTGGGGGGAATTTTTGGAAGAGTGCTTGAGCAAAGATTTAGCTTAAGGCCTAGGTTATACCACAAAAATAGCACCAAGGTCTCTCTGTGCTTCCAGGGCTGTACACTGTTAAAAAATGTTTTGAAACTTAATTCGAAGGGGAAATTTGACTTAAACCTTATTGAAAAGGGGCTGGTGCGGTTGCTGGTGTTCAGAGATTGTACATAGTGGCCAAAAAAACACAGCCTGGTGAGCAATTAGACACACATACTGAGCATAAAAAAGTTTTGAAATACGATGTGGTGTTTAGCACTACTACCAGATGGAGGGTATTGAAATGCCAAATTTGGTGCTTTCCAAAGACTCCTGTCAGAAATTCAGCACTCTGATCCTCATTTTTCCCCCCCTCTAATGTGTGATGTTTCTCCATGTCCGCTAACATAGTACACTCAAAGCCCAAAGAATGTATCCCCTGAAAAAAATTGTGATATTAAATTCCACAAATTCCAACTTAGGAGAGCTAAACTCCCTCCAGGACCCCTGTGAAGTATCATGTCTAGATGAAATGAGAATGAGTCAGCAAAAAGAGGCAGGGGAGCTAATAGATTTAACCAGTATTAATGACTAACAGAAGGCTGATCTGAAGTGAGAAGTGTTGTCTAGCTCTTTATACTCTGATTTTATCAAATGGTGCTGAAATGAGAAGTGGTATAAGGAACAGAGAACGATGAAATGTTGATCCATAAATTATGAAGGTGATCCACTGTAATGTGTAAATTAACCATGTGACATCTTCATCCTGGCCCAGATATTTGGTGCATCATGCCCATTACAGGAACTCATGTATGGCAGAAGTAGACTGTAGAGGTCTGAGTGATGGATGAGCTGTAGCGTGTCCAGTTCATGCAAGAGACCAATTTTGCAAAGTCAGTTCCGAGATGTTCACGGCCGATGCCATGATAATATTGATGTTGACATACATTAGCAACATAAGCACTGACGTAATAATGTTCAAATCCAACTTGCCAATGTGGAATCTCGATTATACATATATGCAACGAAGGGCATTTCTGGTAGATTCACATAAAAAGGCTCCGGCAGTGCTGCTCACTGCTCATGACGATCAAAAAATTTGAGTGTTGAAAGCTGGACATGTCTCACCCCCAATGGTCAGCATTTTGGCTACGAAGCGGAAATGGAGGGATAGGGCTGGGCAATATAAAGAAAATCAAATTTGATATTTATGACCAAATACCTTGATCGATATCCAAAATCCAAGGCAACAACTAGTCTTGTATCACTGTATCGGTATAACACGGATGTATTTCACAACCCTTGGACAAAATTATCTGAATCAGGATTTGTGATTTTCACCAGATAAGATATCTCTACTGGAGGAAGCAGGGTGTCTGCAGGTCCTTAAAAAGTCTTAAAATGTCTTGAATTCAATTTAGTAAATATTCGTCCTTAGAAGTAATTAAATATACTCAAATTTGAATTTGTGAGGTCTTAAATATCACAGATATTTTTAAAATCTAATTTCATCCATCAATCTTTTAATTTCTTTTTGAGTCATACTCTTCTGTGTGGAAGTGCACATTTCTGATGTAACAAATCTTTAAATCTACCTCTGAACCGAATACTTTGCTCTAATTTTAGTGGGCAAAATGTAGATTAACCTAAGTCACTCTAATAACCATATTCCCACATAAAAGCTCCCTCTGCATGGGACTACATATCCACAGACATTATATGTATTAAGCTATTTACCTTTATATTTACATGCAGTACCTAAATTTAAAAAATAATGATTAATTGAGTGGTCAATGAGACAAGAAAAGCTCTATACAGTCCATTTACCATCCAAAAATCAGTCCCAATTTGATTAAAAAAATAAAAAAATAAAAAATAAAGAAAGTTCTTGAAAAGGTCTTAGAAAGCAATAAATGTAAGTGTCTCATATATGTAGACAGCCCGGAAGGCCAGAAAACATGCCAATTCCTAATCAGTGTTAACTCCTCAAGCACTGATTTCAAATTTAGGATCTGATTGGCAGAGCAGAACTGGAGAAAAGCTGTCTGGATGTTGTCTAGGCTCCTGAAAAGTAGAACTCATGGGTTAAATTTACTCTAATTGGATTCAATCTCCAGTTTTTGGCTAAACACCTCACACAAAACTTAAGTTGCTCTCCTTTTCTTGAACTTCCTCCAGCGTCTTCATCATCTCTTTAACTTCTATGGGGAGACTTACTGCGTAGGCTTTCTAAAGAATACTCTGCTTTAAATAGTTAATTACTCTCGCCGTGTCTCCGGCGGTGTCTGGATGTGGATGGGGGGAGAGACGGAGACGCTTCTGTCTGTCTTCCTTTCTTTTTTTTCCAATAGGGGCAGGCCTATATATTTTGCAGCTCATGTCTGAAAGGCTGGCTCCAAGCGCTAGGGGTGGGCTCTCGCTCTCTGATGGTTTTCCAGTGAGTATTTGTCAGGTCAGACTGTGCACCGCCCGGCGGTCTCCGCTCCTCTCCCCGGGTTATTTATTACCTCTCTCCCCCGCCGGCAGCGCTGCGGCTCCGGGGCCGCTGCCAACAACGGCGCAGAGGCGGGGGCCGCATTAGGGGGGTTCCCATCGGACGATGAGGGGAAGGGAAAGGACATGAAATGCATTTTGAGGACGGACAGAATTTCAGGCTTATTACATGGCAGAGTAACCGTCCTCGACATTTTAAGTCAACATCCTTTATAGTTTGCAGACTGATGTCAAAACCAGGAGTAAACGAGACTGAATTGTTTGTTTGTGTATTAACTTTAGTCCTGTTTTTTTTTTAATTTTTTTACCTGAAACTACTGAAACATAGTATATCTGGGTTATAGTATTAATTTAGAGCTGAAACAGCAATTTAATTAACTGACTGTTAAAACAGCAGAAAATGAATTGCAGACAGTTTTGATACTTAATTAGTCATTAAGATCAAATGGAAGGATTTGACGCTTTACTCTGTTTTCTATTAATTAAATATCTTGGGTTTTGAACAATTGGTTACATTTAACAAGCATTTATTACAATGACTATTTTTGACTTTTTGCTGACAAGTTATAGGCTGAATGAGAAATAAATAATCAACAAATTAATTAATAATGGAAATAATTAGGGATACAGTATATTGCATTATTTGCCGATATCCAATATGCCGGTTTATATCAGCTTGTTTGGCTGATAACTGATACCAATATTGATATACTCACTTTTTTCTCCACCTAATTTCAGTGATGATCACGTCTCCTGCAAAGTGGAATTAACATCATATGATACATACTCTTATCCTGATGGTCCACCAGCAGATACAGACATACAGTAAGCTTTGTAATATTCATTTATTGTGCAAAATAACAATAATATGATGCTTTGTACATGTTTTCCTTTTGAATTAAAATAAAATGTCAGTTTGCTATATCGGCATGAAATCAGCATTTTGTCCAATTCCGATATTTCATTTGAAAGCCAATATCGGCTGATACCGATAACATGGCGATATGATTGTGTATCTCTATCCATGATAATATTCATGATACCACCATACATTTTCCATAATACTGCAAGACAGCTATATACTATGTGAACTATTATTATTCAGTATCTATGTGCTGATGAAACGTGGGGTTTAATGATCCTCTCATGGAAATTTTTTAGCAATATAAACTTAATCTCCTGCAGTCTGCTGATTTTTTTTTTTTTTTTACATATGTATGCCTTTTCTGCATCAATTTATGGTGTTAATGCCTTAAAATTTGCCAAAATAGGTCTTAATGATACTTACTGCTTCTCTGTTGTTTTTATTTGGGGGGGAAATGCACATGCTCTAAATACTGAGTGGGATGTGCCCCCTGCGCCTCCAATGAAATTGACACCCAGAGTCGATAAGCAGTATTATGATGTCTCTTAGTACTGATTATTTGTCACACCTAAAAACTTCATCCTAAAAACCTTTATACTTATGAATTGTTTTTTTTTTGCTTCATAGATTAGTTTTATTATAGATATTCATAATATATGATATGACAATGCTAAAAACAAAAAAAAAGTTCAAACTGATGACTTTGATTACAGACCCTGCGAATCAGAGTTAGGAGTTTTTAGACCTACCAGATGAATCACACTTGAAACTGCTTTCAGTAATTGAAAGAGAAAGAGGAGACACTGGTGGCTCTGTCCAGAGTGGCTTGTATTTTTGCATTTTGAGTAATAGTCTCACATTTTCCCTTTAGGTTCATCAGTTTTACAGTAAAATGTAAGTACACACCTGTTCTGTTAAAACGTCGTATAATATTAAATCTAACAGACTGTTATATATGGATTATAAGAATTTATGTTTATAGTTTTTTTTTGCCCCACTGTTTTAGATTGGAATAAAATTAAAACCTTTCACTTGTGACATGTGAGCACACATTAGCAATGAGAAGTAACTGGCTACAGAAGTAGTATGCTACCTGTTTAATGTTATATAGTTATGTGCTGATATTTCCTAATTCATTTTAATTTTGTGGGGTTTACGAGGAGGTGTGGGCGTGTCTGTGGTTACTCTGTCTTTCTTTTTAAATTCACAGGACTCTGTCCCACTATTAAAAGAAGCAAAAAGTCAGAAAAGGTTGCGGTAGAAAGTTTAAACAAGGTTTCCCCATAACATCAAACATTTTTAAGAAAGAGACACAAGGCAGATGGAAAAATCTACTCAGTTTACAATGAACCGATTTTTGAAGATATGAAAGTCGAAGTGTCGTCACTGTACAAGTTTGGGGAACCCCTCTGCACTGAGCCATTGAGAATGAGTCACGATCAGGGAAGGGGAGTGGGTGTAGGAGTGGGCATGGGTGTCCCCTTTATGACTGGTTTCATCAGGGCTCTCCCAATGGTGCAACCTGAAGCGCCAACGCACGCATCAACAAGGTTTCCATCGAGACATTTCGTTGTGGTGAGGGCTGGTTTGATAAAGAGAGAATCAAAGAGCTTCTCATCTGAAATGTAGTGTTCCACTTCCTAGAAACGACTTTGTAAACACACGCTGTAAATGTCAGCGGCTCATGATTTATGTCACTGCTTCTGTTCAGTGTACTCACCAACATGTGGGAGGTTAGATTGTTTAGTTGAAAAATGTTGCCTTTCAATTTGAATTTTTCAGACGGCGCTCACGTTAAAGGTAGCTTTTGGGTAAGTGATTTCAGGTCACCTTTTTTTCTTGGCTGTTCGTGTGAAATCTGTTTTGGTCTCGTCTTCATCCACAAAGCCACTAATTCCATTACATTCCCCTCAGACAACTCAGCTCCTCAGTTCCAAAAGGAAAAATGTTAATCTACGGCCCGTCGCTGTCTTTGGTGAGGTACCCGGCATGTGTTTTTGTAAATGTCTGCCGTGTGTGTTTGCCCGCCTGGTTCTGGCTGTAGGCATTATACCAGTTCTGGCCAGGCTGTGGTCTCTGGCCTTCTCGTGCACCGCTTCCGCCTGCGGTGTGGCGCACCTCCTTCCTGTGTATGTCAGAGGCAGTTTGGCCTGATTTATAGGCCCCCGACACACGGCGCTCTGGACCCCACCTCGGCTGCTGGAATGGCTATTCCATGTGTTAGTGGTGGATCCACCTGGGTGGTTCTCCACTGATGGGGGTCAGATGTGGTGCTGCTCAGGAGCTCCAGGAGCTCAGGGGAACATGCTCTGCAGACAGCGTGCAGAGAACGTGCTTTCAGAAAATGCAGTTCCTAGCTGAGGGGGTTTTACTTCAGCTACAGCAACAAACCTGCAGCAACTATTGCACATATTTATATGTTCTTTTGAAGTTTTCTATGTCTACAGCTGCTTGCAACTTAAAATTATTCTAAATACTAGTCTAGGAACATTGATAAAGGTTAGGTTTTAGTACAAAAAGTTCACAAAAGCACGCACATCTAGACGACGAAAGGCTAGGTGCTCGACACAAGACTACAGTGTTAAATATCTTTGATTTCCTTTAAAAGTGCTTCATAAATAAAATGTATTATTATTAAAACTACAGAAAAAGAGTCTGCACACTAGATTATGCTCCCATGAATATTTAACATAATTACCACAGCGGTGACGTTTCGAGTCACATGCTCTTCATATCTGATAATCTAGTGTGTGAAGTGTGGTTTTTCTCTTCTTTCTCCTTTAGTTAGTGTAAAATTACAACTTGTTCAACAACCAAAGCACTAAAGTTGAGCCAAAATGTTGCTCAAAGTTTTTTTCTTTCCTTTTTCGATGTGACAGTTGAAGACAAGAGAGGCAGGAGAGAGAGAGAGGGAATGACACACAGTGAAGGGCCACAGGCCGAAACTGAACCCAGGCCGCTGCGGTAAGGACTCAGCCTTTTGTACATAGGGTGTACGCTCCGACAAGCAAGCTGTGGGATGCACCCATAGTTCATTTCTTAAAATAACTTCAGGACTCACACCCCCGGTGTTAAGAGTCTACAGCACATCTCCATTCTGATTTAACATTTTGCCATTTCAATGAAAAACATCTCCCTTTTTGTAAGCAGCATACAGCATCACACCTACTTTCTGTAGGTTTTTGTAATTAGAAACATAATTTTGCCACTACTTCGTTATCAATAGGTTTCACAGTGCACTTCTGAAAGAAGGCCCTAAAAAACTAAATACAACAATTTTTCAGGTTCTGAGACATTTATGTACAGCTTTATGTAGAAGGTAATACTGACAGCTCTGCACACAGCACTGTGGAAGAGTTTAAGGCTTGCTGAAGAGGCCGCAGCAGGTGAGTGAAAGCTGTGGGAGAGAGGGCAAGGTGGTGTCACTGTAGGTGGAGTATAACAAATAGGTGGGTGAATTTAGACACACAAGAAGAAGATAAAACACACAGTGTGTGGACCTGCGGCTGATGTCATGGTTAGATCAGGTGGCCGGTGACCTCTGTGATCCAGACCACCTCTGTGTATATGTTTAAAAGTGAATGTCTGATTTAAGCTCCTGTTAATGTTCGTCTTTTTAAAAATGAAGTTGTTTTTTAGTGGCTTTGTGAACATGCAGAGAAAAATTGGCTGAAAGCTGGAAGCCTGAATTATACTGGGCTTTAAAATAATGAGATTTATTGTCATATTAGGGGTTAAAAGTGTTGTTGGACTTTAAAATACTCATACCCCAGTATGTTTGTCTTTAGAAATGGTGGATATGAAGAAATGGCGCTTAAAATGAGTTTTAGATTGCATGGGTGGAAATGACAGTTTACTTCCTCATGCTCACTATAATGACGGTTCCTCCATTTGACGCCGTGAAGCGCCGTCCCTCGCAGTCCCCCCTCCTCCGCGTGGCTCTCGCCGAGCCTCCGCTGTTTAAATGGGCCAAGTTGAGAAGCGGCGGAGAGTGCAAATCTTGTTTGGTCTGGGTCTGTGAACTTCAGCGTGACTTCAACGACATACACAGGGGTTAAAAACAACTCTTTCCAAACTTTCAACTGCATTAATACTGCGCAAATACGAGGAATATGAAGCCTAATGTGTTTGGCTTGTGGCTCTGATCAATGCCATATGCCACATTGCTTTAAGTAAGAAATGCATCGTTATCAGTTTCTTTTTTTAATTGTCTGCATTGGCTGTGAAATTATATATATTCGCCACATGCAAACTCCCCATAACTGAATCGTTGTTTTTTTTTAAAAAATATCGTACAGCCGATTTAATATTTTGCCTCTACTCAGTGAATATAAAAAAATCTCTTACTTAATTTCCCCAAAGACAAAGAAATAAGAGACAGGACGCGTAGCTGCGACTGCTAATGATCACCGTAGGTAACATAATGTCCGGGGCTCAGGGCTAACCATGTCAGGTATTAACAGAGCGAGTGTGATTAAATGTGGGAGGTAGGAGCTGTGAGGCTGGCGGAGAGCGCTGCCGCCGCTGTGAGCTGCAAACTACTGAATGGGAATCTATCCGGCAACTTCAGCAGACCGCTGTCTCACGGCGACACGGGGGCTCTGCGTAAAACCAAGCGGCGCGTCTCCAAGTCTGGGTCAGCCCAACTCACAGACGGAGAGGACGCTGAAGTTGGATCGGGCGAGCAGCTTTTCACTTGTTACCGGCGCTCGGCTCCCACTAACATGCCTGCCATCAAAAAGGAGAGGCTGGATGGAGACGACATGGCATTGACTGCGTTCAATCAGTCCGAATACCTGGCCCCTTTAAATGCTACCGCTATCCCCGTGGTGACCCCGCATCCGCCGCCCTACGACCACATTTTCGCCCATCACCGCGCGTACTTGGGGCTCCACGACTCGGCGCTGCATCACCAGCACCTCCACCATCACACGGACGACTTAATGCTGGAGAGGTTCTCCTCCATCCCCGACTTTCAGCCCTTCTTCGACAACGGGGAGCCGTGCATCGAGGTGGAGTGCGGGGAAAACAAGGCTTTGCTTTATATCAATAAGTTGTGTCAAGGTAGTAAGGGACCCTCAATTAAATATAGGGGCGAGTGGCTTACCCCCAACGAGTTCCAGTTTGTCAGTGGACGAGAGACTGCCAAAGATTGGAAACGGAGCATTAGACACAAAGGTAAGATCAACCCTCACTGTCCTCGCGGCTCGCTAGTGGAGAGGGACACCTCGCCATCATTTCAACACTTTTTAGTCGCTGCTTATTCTGGGTGCAAACTTGGGTCTCGTGGTTCGGTGCTGAGTTTTGGAGTGAAAGGGTTACAGCAGTCAGTGCGTAAGGAGACAGATGAGAAAAGGCGCAGATCCTCCACATACCCTCCGAGGCTTTGACACAGAGTTTGGGCTGCGATCACACGCCAAACCGGGGCGTTTTGGAGTACGCTGCACCGGGACTGAGGTGAAAAGTTTGACGTAGATAATTCAGTGTCTGACAGTTTAAATATTTTTCCTCATTATGAGATGACTCGTGCCGTTAGCGCAGCTGCACTTGTGCATGGGTGTTGACACTTTTACGCATCGCATGTCAGGTTTGAGATGTTTTTTTTGAAAATTAGCGTTTTGTTTGTACACTCGCAGTTTGTAGTTAATGTGATAATTTTGCAACCAACTGCTGTTTAAAAAAAAAAAGAATGATATTTTATCCATAGACGCATTATGTTGGTGTTTATTAGATTTTCCGGTATAATAACCATCAACATCAATACAGTGATACTGTTCCGATATTTTTTTATTGTGGACATTTACAGCAGGGTATTTTTATGCAATAATTACGCATAGTGAGCGCAGCCCCTCACCACACATGGTTACTCAGGCAGAACTGACACGCGCGCGCGTGTGTGTGTGTGTGTGTGTGTGGGGTGGGGGGGTTGTCGTCTCGCCCCCAGGTCAAAAATGGTAGCCTAATAGTTTATTATACCGATTCCTATAGACAGTTGACAGTAGTCTGCTGTCTCTGGCTCACCACACTTGACCTATGTGTAGAATTTAACGTCATGGCTGATACCTAGAAAGATAAGTCAAGTTCGTCTGCAGAGAATGCTTCAGTTACATACTGTATTGATTGGATGATTTTTGACAAGATTTGACTTAAAAACTTTGAGTCCTGGTCTGGTGGAGCAAACAAAAGGGGCCCATTTTCAAGCAAGTTGTTGATACTTCATCACATGTCATGTCATGGAGATGAGTTTACTGGCTGGAGAATATCGTTGGTCACATTCACTTAAAACGTTTCTCTCTTTTTTTTCCAGGGAAAAGTCTCAAGACTCTTATGTCCAAAGGAATCTTACAGGTGCACCCTCCAATCTGTGATTGTCCTGGTTGTCGAATTTCATCTCCTGTGGTAAGAATATTTCCTCTGCTGTCATACTGGTGTTATTGCTGCACTGCCTGTCTGTACTTGTAGAGTTAATATGTTAACTAGAAGATAGAATTTGGTTTTAGTTTGACTTTAGGACAACGTCTTTGCTGTGCATGTTCAGTACTTTGAATATGAGGGTTAAAAGATGCTGGACAGTTCATTGTGGTGGTCAATAGTTCACCTCCTTGGTGAAGGTTGTTACTTGGCTCAATGCATGCCGACAGAGCTTGGAGATATTTTAATATAATGCAGATATTTGAGTGAAAAGACTGAGGAAGTATTGTGATTGTGTTAGCTTTGTAAAGCCTAAAATTGGTCGTTTATCCAAATGTTTTTGCCAACTTAAATTGATGATAAATGCTTGTGCTTGCTTGGCTGTGATATCAAGTCAAGTCAGTTTTATCTATACCGCATTATTATAGCCTACAATCACAAATTTGACTCAAAGGTCTTTACAATCCATACCCTTGTTACTTATATTTTCATTTATTTATTCTTTTTACGAATAAACCATGTATCCTATATTGTGTGAAAGAAGGACTAGGTATACCAGTATCTCAGTGCCATATTTGTGTTGTCACCTAGCTTTACATAAAATAGTGGGTGAGTGCCTGAGTATTAGAGCATTGTCTTTCTCTGTAACCTTGATGCTGGAGACCCTACAGGCACACATGTCAACTTTGATGGTAATTTTTCTCAGCATGAATATCAAATCCACTTTCAGCCTTTCACTGATGCAGAGTATCAAACAGCCTTTTATTCCGAGGCATTGAGCTGTCCAGCGTGGCTGTCTGGCGTTAGGTGTCGTTGGTCGGGGCTCTTCTGTCCCATTGAATCAGTTTCCTCACCTGGCTGCTGAACTTTTGTTTGCCCGGTGCTTCCCTCAGGGCTCAGCCAGGGGCACGGTGCCAAACCTTGAGGCCTTGCAGGTGTGTCACGATTACAGCATCACCATTCTTTCTGTGTGTGTGTATGTGTGTGTTTGTCTGCGTGTGTGTGTGTGTGTCAGCTTTGAGCAAGCACACTGCCGGCTCACCGTCGCCAAATCTGTTCACACAGGTGCGGCGGGGTTGCGAGTGTGTATGTGTCTTTGAGCGTGTGTGTGTGTGTGTGTGTGTTTTTATCACCACGGAGCGCATCTGTCGTCGCTCCCAAGCACTAATCTTGAGGGAAGGGTGTAAGAGGCTTAGCGAGCTACTGAGCGTGGCTACTGCTGATTATTGTGTGCAAGGCACGCAAGGCAAAGGCGGTTTAGATAAGCCGGAGGTGTTTGAGTGATACAGGTAAACTGGTGACATTTTTCACAGCCAAGAATGAAGACCTGTACCCTAACGCATAGAGTTCAGCCAAACAAACATTACCTGAGGGAGGCAGGGGGCAGTGAAAACAGATAGAAGAAATGCTCATGTCTTATTATTTTTTTTTCACAGAGGGATTTGAGAATCTGACTGTGTTTACTAATATTTAGGCTCATCGCAGATATAAGAGTGATTGGCTTTTGGCTTGCTAGGGCTTGTACAGTTCCACTTCAATTACAGCTGTGACGGAGTAAAACTTTGTTATTGACGTAAGCAGGGATATGAGAGCCTTAAGGTTGTTGTTGTAGCCTTCTCTCCCTCTATTCCTTGCCTTGTCTGGTGGTGAAGCCTGAAGTCTAACCCACCAAGTGAATACCACCGTGACACTTTCGCACACACATACACACACACAGGCTAAGTATGCTGGCAGCTCCATGCGAGGCGGTGAGGGTTAGGCGCAGGAGGGAGGGCAGAGGGACTTGTATGGCCTGTACTGGCGTCTCCCTCTCTCCCCACTGACTACCCTCAGGGCATGGCAGCCAGCACTCCCTCACTGATGAGCCCTCTCTCTCTCGCTCTCTCTCTCTCTCCCTCCCTCACACACACACGCTGCACACACTATATGCCTGCCTGCTGACACAAATTACCTCATGCAGTCATTTATTTTGAAAGTTTGACGGCTGAACTTTGAGTGATCTTGTTTCGCTATAGGCATGAGGCAAGCGATCATAAAAAAAAAAGTGCAGCAGCTGGTGGGACGACTTCTCACCTGCCTGCTCAGAACTCGTGGAAGTTAATTTGCTGTGCCGGCCCCGGCACAAGCTGTTTATAACGACATGACACAAACTGAACTGTTGTTTCACTCGACAGCGTAGAATTTAAATCTGTCGAAAATGTCATCCACACTCATTGATATGCTGTAGATAACTAGCCGTCATGATGTGTTAGTGTTCTATTAAGGCTGTGATAATCAGGTGCTTTAATGATTTCTCAGCTTTAATAGTCATTAAAGTTGCCCCTTGAAGTTGTAAAATGTGGCCTTTTTAGTGTTTATGTTTTGTATGTCAATCTGTCATACATTTACAATATAATTCTCAAGATTGTGTGTGCATGTCGAAGTTTATTCTTGGCTGTGCATGTTTGTGTTTTCAACTGAACGTACTTTGTATCTGTGTCTCTATGCGTGCATTTCTGTGATTATTTGTACGCCAGCGATGGCTTGCTGACTTGCCTTCTTGCTGTGTGTGCATGTGTGTGTTCGTGCGTGTCAGTGTGTGTCTCCTCCCGGGAGAGCTGGGCTTCCTCTGCTCTGTTATTTCAGCGGAACTGGCGGAGGCCGGGAGGAAATTACACTCCCCTCCTCCGGCTCGTAAAGACCTCCTCCAATCAAGGGCTCCTCTTGCAAAGTAGAATTAAACACACACACACACACATCTACGCACAAACACAGATATACACACTTTGCCTATAACTTATAGTCTATCTCATTACATTTTCATAATGCCACTTCCAATAGTGTTAATGGGGAAAAGATAATTAAAATTAAAGTGCACCATATTGAGTGAAATAATGGAAGTCGAGGTCTGTTATGTGATGTGGAGTCATCTTCATAGATCAGCTACCTACTGTACACTGCTTCTGTTTTATGTGTTGGGTATTTGCGCTTGCATGTGTGTTGCTGAAGCCACGTTGCTATGGTAACACCGGAATCGGTCATTGGCCCAGAAATGTGCAGAACTGTGGTCGTGTCGAGTGTGTTTGGGCACTTTCGTGTACGTCGCTGTCTGAGTATTGGACAAATTAGAGATTAAGTGAGTCTTTAATGATCTGTGCATTGTGGGTCTTAATCTCACTCATAGAGATCAATACAATTTTGAATGTGTGTCATGCTCTGAAATACAGTAACAATCGCATACACACATGTGCAAAAACTCTTTCGTGCCTCTTGTTGTTTTTCTATATATGAATAATTCAGTAAAATGAACAGTTTAATTTTGCAAATTAGCCATTAGCTTCCACCAGTGTGCGATTCAGCAAGGTGCCACGGATTGATAGAGAACGTAGTGTGTACATATTTGTGTGTACGTGTGCAAGCTTCTTAAAAATGTTGCTCACTGTATGACTGGATACATTTGTGTTTGGGTGCGGATGCTGTTAACAGGCAGCTAAAATAAGTCCGAGCATCTGTCTATCAGCCAAATGTGGTTTATCACAACAAAGCCAACGGCAGTATTTCTAAAAACCCTCCTCCCAACATCTGTGCGAGTGAGTGAGTGAGTGTATGTGTGTGTGTGTGCGTGTGTGTGCATGCGAGCGTGCACAAATGTGTGTTTGCATTTGTTGTTCGCCATATGATTTCCTCTGATAGTTGCCGGCTTGCTCTGTCATATTGGCCTTTGCAGACAGTAATGTCCTGTCATAGTTTTACTTTCATACACCCATCAGTATCTGTGTTTATTAACACAGGAGGACTAGGTCGTAAGTAAAAGTCATCTGTGTTGTAAAGTTTTTGGTCATTATTCAAGTTAGTGATGTATGTGTATCTGTATCTGTCTGTATATATAGTGTATTTAAACCAAGGTTACCATATTTAGCATACACATTTTTGTGCCTTTTTGTTTATACTAATAATTTGCTAAAATGTCAGTATGAGACGGATTAAAGGCAGGAGAAGGCTACAATTTATTTGGGCAGCATAAATGAGGGTCGTCTGAGTTAATCTTGGTTTTCCCTCCAAAACATACCTGATGCTCATTAGTCAGATCACCTCTACCTTTATTTCATGTAAGTGTAGCTGCATTTTAAGTTGTGCATGAGTTGTCAAACCTCAGCAAAGTGGATGTTCACACCTTGCGAGATTTACCTTTAATAGTGTAATAGTGTATTTAATGAGTAGCTCCAGGGTATTTGATGAAACTATTTCAAGGGTGTGTTGATCTTTACATGAGATTCTAGAATTTCAGGATCAAATTTGACTCTTGTTAGGACCAGCACACGAGAAAACATCTGTTAAATTTACCAACCACAAAGTCATGCTCGCCTCCACTTCTCTCGTGTTTGTCTGTGGAGAGAAAGGCCCAGTCGTTACCTGTCCATAAAGCTCCCCTGCGGCGGCCTCTGTGGGCCTATCCAAACACAGAGAGGGAGAGAAGAAGGGAGGAGGAAGAAGAGAAGGAAACAAGAGGGAATGGGGAGAGTGAGAGGCGCACTGGCACGCTTGACTGCACCGCCACTGACCTCCCAGCGCCGCCCCAGCAGCGCCCTCCTCCCCTCCACTTCGCCGCCTTTCGCCCTCTGTGCGCCTCTCCCTCTCCCCCCACCACTCACCCATCTCTCTCCCCCCCTTGCCCTGTGCCGCTCCACTGGGCTGCAACTGCCTGCTCGGCTCAGCGCGTGGGGGCCGAGGGTGCAGGAGAGCATGAGTGCGTGTGTGTGTGGGGGTGGAGACGGGGGACTTGGTCGCATGCCTGTCCGCCCTACAGTGCTTTCTCACTTTTTTTTCTCTTTCTCTCACACGGCCTTGAACAACCAAGTGTTGCCTGAAGTCTGTACATAAAGCACACACACACACACACACACACACACACACACACACACACACACACACACAGAGACACACACACACACACACACCAGAATCACCAGAATCAGATTTATTTTGGTACATTTGCATTTATAAGGAGTTTTACTTGATAACTTTGGTGCCTGATCTCAAGTTGCATTTCTGAAGTTGTGAATTTTCTTTGCACAATATGTACTGTACAACATGTATGAGATAATTCAGCATGTGGAGCCATTCACAGTATTTTAATATCAAAACAGAATTTTAACGTTAAATGAAACATCTACCATAACCTGTAAATGACTGCCTCTAACCAAAATGTATCTGAAACTTTAAAAGAAAATGACTGGTATTGTAAAAAACCAAGATCTGCTTTTCCCATAGACTGTGTAAATAATAGATGTAGCTACCGTGACGTCACCCATTCTTTCATTCTGACTGTTGCCATTTTGTTTTTGTTGGACCCAGAAGTGAGTGTGGTGACGCCTCACAGACAGCCTGCCACTCAAGTGGACCCGCCCTTAAATATGTGTAACGTTAAACCTTATAAAAATGTAAACGGATGAGCTATAAAAAAAATTCAACCTGAACAGTTGTCATGGGGGGAAATTTGCCAT
Organism: Plectropomus leopardus; assembly: GCF_008729295.1. NCBI lineage: Eukaryota > Metazoa > Chordata > Actinopteri > Perciformes > Serranidae > Plectropomus > Plectropomus leopardus. Next base: position 15,447,740 of record NC_056470.1, on the reverse strand, counting down.
AGAGACTGGAAACATTTTTTTTGTACAACGCTGTAAATATGTTTATTTCTGCTGTAAAGTTCGGCGTTTTAACACGGAGGGCTGTAAGGATTAACTCTGTTTTGGAGCCAGTCCCAAGTGGCTGGTCAATGAACTGCAGTTTTTTGGCACTTACATATTCATTTTATTTTTCAGCCATGTAGGTTGCTGTTTATTTTTTTTGTTTGTTTTTTGTAATATATGTTTAATGTACACAGCTGCTCTGTAAGGAGTGTGGGGAAACAAATACTGTGGTTAGATGATGTCACTACCAAATGAAAAAAATGGTACTGATTGATTGGTATTGGTTGGTTAATATGTTTTCACTGCAAACTAAGAATAACAAAACACTGTTAATGTTAAGGAAGACACACACCTGCAAAATGTGATACGTTGGAGCTTATATTGGGTGTCACAGGAAATATTTTATACTTACTATACTCACTATCGATGGCATCATTAATGGGATATGCCCAAGCAGCAGCAAATGAGCCTGAGAAATTAAGCCATTGTATAGATGCCAAAAAACTGCAGTTCATTAAATGGCCACTTGAGACTGGCTCCCAAACAGAGTAAATCCCCACTAAAACATGTTCAAATGCCCAACTTTACAGCTGAAATAAACATGTTTTGGTCTCTGTTGCTAATTTTAACGTTCATGACCATTGTACGGAGGTGAATTTTAATATGTTTACATTTTATTAAGGCTTGAAGTTACCCAAAGGTGTGGGCTGCTTTGAGTTACAGGCTGTCTGCCGATAGTGTCCTTGGCCTCTCAGTCAGATCCGCTCATTGCTCCTCCACAGTGTCCGCCTCTCGCCCAAATAAGGTTACTTCTGCCTCCAAAAATCCAAGATGGCAACAGCTGCAATGCTGAACTTAAGGTTTCAAAATGGCAGTCCACAAACCAGTGGATGACGTTACAGTGGCTACGTCCGTTGTTGATTCAGCATATCGATATGCTATCAAAAGTTCTATTATGTTAATACAGATAAAAATATGATTTTGTACAATAATGGGAACAATTGGGATAAAAATGACTGTATAAATGACCATACTGGCACATTGTGACCGTACTAGTGTGTTTTTGGTGGAGGAATGTGTTTATTTCTCTCCCAATGTAAATAAGTGTCTAAACGAACATTATATTCTTAAGCCAGAAGAGTTCAACATGTTTCTAATTATATATCTGCAGTTTATTCACAGCTGCTCTTGATCTTGCCTTTTTTTTGCACATATTGCAGTGACTTTGTTTACGCGCACACTAATAATTTGATTATAACCAGATTAGGCAAATATAAGACTTGTCAGGTTTTTTTTTTTTTTGTGGCCTGCGCAGTGAAGTCTGCCTTTGTCTGATTTTCTTTCAGTGTTTTGATTCTGAACATGCACCAAAAGGTCATTTCAGAGTGCAGCGGATGCAAATGGGTGTTTCTATAAACAAACAGTGTCATGGATAGTGGTGAAGAAAAAGAAAACACCGAAATTATTTTTGGGATGACAGCAAAACAGCTTTCATGTCACAGCTAACACAAAGTAAAAAAAAACGATTCTATTAAGGTGCGCTGTGAATTCATAAAAGCAAAACAATAAACACCAACTCAGTCTCTCCATTTCTTGTTTTGTGGCACTAATAAGAGATTTTCCACCGGCGACTACAAATCCTTACAGACATTATCCTGCTTATCAAACACATCATATTAACTTTATTATTGGGTTAGTGGGGAAATCTGGTTACTGTGAACCACGTAAACACTTCAATCACATTATTACTTTAATCTAATTATTCACAGTAATCAAGTTTGCATACTGAGCGATCTCAATTTGACAAAAGCTGACACATTTTGTCGCTAATCACCTTTCATGGGTGCACCTGTGAAAATGTCAGGACAGCTTTCCGTGCGGGTGAGTCAGAGATAAGGAGGTGAGACTAAACAAAGCAAGAATTTGTATTTTGTGTTGAACTGGATCTCAGGCTCACACAAACACACAGCAGACAAATTGTTTGTTTTGGCCTTGTTTCAGAGCTCTTATGTGAGCACGGTAATGACCGCTTCATCCCCTCCCCATCTCCCACCCTCCTCACGCTCATTTTTTTCCCTCTCTCCTTCTCCGTCGTCTCCTCATTCCCCCTCCCCCTTTCCCCTGGTGCTCGCGCCAAGTCGGCCCGCCATCCCGCCTCCACACACACACACACACACACACACACACACACACACACACACACACACACACACACATGCTGCGAGGTAACGGCAGACAGGCGCGTGACTCATTAGGCATTCGTCCCCCAGGGAGATTGCTGGGGGGGCGCGTGCGAGGGAGAGAGAGCGCCGCAGCTGCAGGAATGTCACGGGCGGCTACCGCTGTGTGTGCATGTGTGTGTGTGTGTGTGTGTGTGTGAGTATGTGTGTGTGGGTGTGTGCTCACTAATGCTGGTTGGAGCCAGCGGCAGGGCACTGCACCTTTCAGGAAATAACGCAAGGAGAAAGGAAAAAAAACACACACTTATTAGTCCTATTTTTCCACCAAGAGCTCATTTAAAAGTCTGAAATAAATTTAGAGGGAAAACATGAGATTGCCTTCAAATTTGAACACTTTTGCTAGTGTAGCTGAGATATTAGCCTATATTGTTTCTTAATACGAGAGCATTTTGTTGCTGTTAAATCTAACACTTGTCGTACAGATTCATGCTTTTATTTAAAATATTATGCTTTATTCCCCGTTCTACATATTACAGGTCCAGTGTGTAGGATTTAAGGGCATTCATTAACAGAAATGGGACATAATATTCATATCACTGTTTTCATTTTTGTGTAATCACCTGAAAATAAGAATTGTTGTGTTTCCGATAGCTTAGAATGAGCTGTTCATAACTACATATGGAGCAGGTCCTTGTCTATGGAGTCCGCCATGTTGCTCTACAGTAGCCCAGATTGAACAAATCAAACATTGTCCTTGAATAGGACCATTTGCATTTTTGCATTGGCCACTGTAGTTCTCCTTCACGCTTGGTACACTGTAGAAGTATCAGTTCTGTAACTTCAGCCCTAGATGCTACCAATTCTAGTGTCAAATTCGAGTTGATGCAGATTATATGTTTTAATCCTTAAAAGATCATATTTAAGTAGTTTTTACTTCTTGGCATTTCTGAAGACGGTTTGCAATAAATTTAGTTAACTCACATTACAGTGCATCCAGTACTTCACAAAATCTCAGTCACCTTAAATGGCATTCAGTGCCATTCAGTGTGGTAGGCTGTTCAACTGCTAGTGTTATTATCGAGTTCAACTTGTTGTGTTACTCTCAGTGCATGCTCTATTTATTTGAGTGTGTATCAGTGTATTGTATGAATATAAGACTATATTTGTGTTCAGGGGAAGTGTTTCTGAGCGCTTGTCATGTACTAAAATGACCATTTCAATTTTCTGTCTATATTGTGTAATAAGTTGGTCAGTGTGTCCCTATGCATGTGCATTTGTATGTATGCGTGTCTTTTTTCTGCGTGTAAATGTGAAGCCCAGATATATTTCTTGGCTGCCTGACTGACAGAAAGCGTGGGAGGTGATATTCATAGAGGTGCTTTTAGTGGGACTTTTATGAGACACTTTTTTCCATGGCTGACAGGAGGTTGACCACACACAGTAAGGTTGCCTCAGCTCTGTTCGCACACACACACACACACACACACACACACACACACACATGCGCGTGTCTGTGCACGCACATATGTGCCTGAGCGTTCAGGCGCCCTTCCTTTGAGCGCTCCTACGTGGGCTGCCAGGGGTGTGTTTTGCTTCGTGTTTTGTTTCGGAGAGCCCTCCCCCGTGCTGCGGAAGTGTTGCCGGAAGCAGTGGGAGCTCACCCCCAGTTCTGCGTCAGTGGCGCTAAAGAAAGGATCGGGGCTTTCCGGGAGGAGAGAGGAGGGAGGGAGGGGGGGGGGAGGAGGGAGAGGGGCTGTCAGCCTGGGTATGTCACGGCCATGTGGGTGGTTGTCTACACGCTCACACACACTCACACAGCCTCAGTCACGACTGGTCTTAGACAAACTATTCTTGTATACACTGTTTTGCTGGCGTGCTCCAAGTAAAATCCCCTGCTTTGGAGGGGAATTCTAAGGAACAGGAACAGGTGTGTGCGTGAGTGTGTGTGTGTGTGTGTGTGTGTGTGTGTGTGTGTGTGTGAGAGTATGTGTGTGAGAGTGTGCATACATATGTGTGTGTAGGTGGTGAGGGTAGTGCGCATGTGCAATTTTGTGTTTTCCCTGACGATGTGAAGACAGCAGTAAAGACACTTGGAGATGGAGGATTTGTATTAAACAGATGTGTGTGTGTGTGTCTGACAGACGTAACTGTGCTTGCATCCGTGGAAAGCGTTCTGTTGTTCTGACGTGATGTTGTGCTCCTGTTTTCTCTCTCTCTCTTGCGTCCTGCTGGAGCTCCAGCACTAACTTCCTACAGTGAGGCCTCGTGTGGAAGTAGCAGAAGTATCAGAAAGTGATCCACTGTCCTCAAACGCTGGAGCAGAACTTGCAGAAAGCTCCAACAGGAAAGAAGAACAGAGGAAAACCTTCTTTTCTGGCAAAGCATGATAAAAAGAGAAAGGAAAGAAATGTGCAGAACTCTGTGGCCTGCTCATCCTGGGGGATGTTTTCATCTTTCTCTGTCTTCCACCCCCCCCCCACACTCTTTTTAATGTCTGCCATTTGAGAGACTCCAGAGGGGCTGCACCTGTTTGCCTCTTGGCTAGGAGCCCCCAAATCCCTCCTCCTGCCCCCGCCTGCCACTCATGCTGCCGCGCTTCCTGGGATGGAAGGAGTGAGGGGAGGAGTGGTGGAGAGTGGGGTTGCGTGTGGTGGAAGGGATAGCTGGAGGGCTTAAAGGCGTCCGGGAGTAAGAGCAGAGATGTAGGCACAGTGAGAGAGAGAGAGAGAGAGAGGGGGGAATATAGTTTCAAATCCAAGTCCACTCCACACCGGACAGACCTTACTTCTATGGAGCTTTCTCTCTCTCATGTTTTGACTCACCACATTCTCTTTCATTTCTGTATTTTTCTCACCTTTACGCTTTTTCTCTCCTGTAGAAACCCACATCTGCTCTCTCTCTTCATGTTAACTTTCCTCCTCAGCCTCTTCTCCAATTTCCTCCCCTGGCTCAATCTCTTCTACTCTCTCCATCTCTCCTCCTCCTCTACGCCTCTCTCCCCTCTCTCCCCCCCTCCTCCCTTCTCTCGGTGACAGGGCCTTGTTAATCTGCAGTGACCTCTTCAGGTCACATTAAAGGTCGCCCAGCTTCACTTCCTTACGCCCCTAGGGCCACTCTCTCCTTTTTATCCCTTCTTTTCTCCGCTTACTCCTGGCAGATTTGAAGCAAAATAAACACTGAATTTGCTAACTAGGGATGAAATGGTTGCTAGTTTCATTACAAACTACAAAAAAAAAAAAATCCTGACAGTTAGTATTACATTTTTAAACATTAATTGTCAATAAAGTTGTGTTTGATTGCTGCGTTTTGAAAAACTCACAGTAAATACTGTCCCGCATCTACCAAAGTTAGCAACAGTCTCCCGGAGGCAGGCACAGCATGCAACAATGTTTTGTTTTGTGTCTGTGAAAAAGGTGTTTGTGTCCCTTGTTTATCTTTCTGTGTCTCTCCAAATTTGGATGTTTTTGCGGGTCTGTGAACACAGCACTGGGAGAATGTGTCGTGAGTTCCTTTTTTCCTTCAGCGGCAGTTTGAGGAGTTTGTATTATGGGATGGATTATTGATCTAGTCAAGCTTATCAGATCAGTTAGATGGATGAGAGGAGCAGTTGCTGAAGAGGCAAGTAATGGACAACTTTAGACCTGGCACAATAAATTTTACTTTCACTGCACCTGGCATTCTGCCGCTCCATCTGTGCCCAGAGTATGCTCTGTGCTCAGAGAGCGTGGTGCAATCATTAACCAAAAGGTATATATATTTCAACAGCACTCCTAATTAATGGTCCAACTCCAAAACTATAAAATCAGTATATTGCAGCAGATGTTGTAATTGTGGCGGGCTGCCACAAATGAGTGTGTGAGTAACCCCGTTTTAAAAATACAGCGACAATACTAATAATTCTGATGATTTTGGACATTGTAATCATGCTATGAAATTTCGTTACCATTTCACCTCTATCATCAACCAACTTTTCTCCTCATCAGTTTTTTCAGAGTAGAAAAAATATGGAGAATGTGACTTGTTTGTGTTGCTGGTGAAACAAATGGCTTGTTTCAAGCCAAAGTTACTCTGTTACAGCAGACATACCCAGTTGACATAGACTATTTTCAGTATCACTTTATAATCTATTCACACAGCGTACACATGACTTTATGATATGTAGCTGGAGGCTGAATGTCAATCTTACAGGTTATGATGTTTTAGTTTCAGTGTAGCTCATGGGTCTCAGCTACACTGATGTTTCTATTGTTTGCAGTTGAGTTGCTTTTGCTGGAAGCTTGTATATTATTTTATTTTTTCATGTCCTGATAAGGATAATGGTTAAATGGTTCAATATATTGTTTCCAAAAAAAATTATGTACACACACACACACACACACACACACACACACACACACACACACACACACACACCTGTCAGATGATCTCAAGTACCTCTTTGCTGAGATCACTTGTGATGTTTCAAATGTGGTCATTTGATTTAGAACTGGAGGTGATGAACACTAGTGTTGTAATGAAACTTAAATTTATAACTTTGATGTCTTGAAAAATATCAATATTCAATTCTATTTTCAAAACCACAGGGAGAACTGGGAAAAATTGACATTGAGGGCATAAAATGTTTTATTTAAAGACAAATGTGACAAGGTGATAATGTGACAACGATGACTTTTTGTATCTTGGTTTGTAGCAGAGAATGTAGGATGACTGTAGTAAAAACTAACAATCAGAGCATGGGAAGTGCAGCTTGTACTGGTGTAAAGATTCAGTGGAAAATAAGTAGTGTTAAATGTTAACATTTGATATGTATTAATAATTCAAGAATTTTAACAAAATTAAACCCTTTTAATCATATGGTCTACATCAGTACAATAGTGTTTTCTTCATACATTTGAACTGTCTTAACAGTTTAGGGAAGTTTGCAGGTTTGCGTCCTTATATATATATTCTCACTTCCAAGTAGCAGAGGCTGGGTGTTTTAATTATTTATCCACCGCATTGAACAAACCATTTCAACATCACTACCCATTATCCATCACTTTTCGTTAAGCATTTAGACTTATCTAATTGCTTGCTAACTAGTTTTCATGTATGTTTAATCTCAACAGGCAGTGCCACGTGTTACATCTGTCTCAATGGGTGGATATATATTTTGGATCAAACTGCAATCCCTAGAGCTACTCCACAATCTCTTTACGTACCTCCTGGCAACTGCAGAAGGTACCCCCTGGGGTACGAGTACCCCTGGTTAGGAATTACTGATTTAATGTGTTCTTTTACGAGGTGTTTAATAAGCACAATAACAAAACACAAAAAAGCTAGTCAATACGGCAAAATAAAACTAACATCTCTTCTCATTAAAGTCTTGGCGTCCTGTATGTACATTTTCAGCGAGATCTCAACATGGCGCAGCTTAAAAAAAGATTCAAATGAGCAGACCAAGAAAAAAATCTGCTGATAGATTAAACACAAGCAAACTGAGAAACACATTTGACAATTTGACAAGCTGTATATGAATCCTGTTGCTAAAGTGTCTCCTTTTTCTCTTTGTCTTGTGCAGAACCGCGGGCGCTTGGCCGAGAAACGCACCATCCCCCTTCCTCCTAACCGGGTGCCCAAGAAGGAGCTGGCCTCCATCTTCAGCAGCGACGACAGTGAAGGCAGCGAGCGGGCCAGTGGGGATCATGCCCACATCAAACAGGAGGACGAGCTGCATTACAGTATCATGAGAAAGAGGTGAGGCACATGTGACTTTTGTGGCCACAGCATCAATGTAGTTTGAAAGACAGCATGTGAGTGGTTGATATTTGGGTCCAATGTCATTCTTATACCAGACACCTGGCTTTTTACTGCTACTACTTGCTTTTTTTTTTAACTTCAGACATTTTCGTCTTTTTTTTTAACTTCAGACATTTTCTTTCCTTTCTCTGTGTGTATTTGGCAGAAACTGACAGACATTGATGTAATTGCATAGTTTTTTTGTGCCTGAAAATGCATACTTTGTTTAGTGATATTGCCACTGAAAGAAAATATTGTGCTTGCCTCTAAGGTGTTATTTTTGTTTAAAAAAAGAGTATTCCTAGTAATGAGTCCTCTTTTTTGTCAGATTCTGTCTAAAAGCAGAAGGATGCAAGTTTTTTTTTTTTTTTTTTAATGACACCTCTGACGTGCGTATTATTTTCATCAAAAGTGATTTTAGAAGAATTTTGAGGTGTTAAAGGCTCATTTTGAGATGAGACAAAGAACCAGGTTTCAAAAATAAACTTACAGCTTTTGCTTTAGGATGTCTAATGGAAGGATGTGTGCTGAGCTTTGAAAGTGTTAATTGGTTTGTTGGTTTGCATTTTGTTGCTGCTGCCAAGTCTCGGTGTATCTGTCTTGACTTGATATTGAAAGACTGAGTCACCTGAGTCACCACTGTCTGCTTCATCCCATCCCATGCTGTGCTTGGGAGCGTTTTGATCACACAGTGTTTGATATATAACATTCGTAAGTCGTCACATCTTCATGTCATGTTGTTGCACTTTTTGAGCTAAGTGTAAAGAGCATTTTAAAATGGTTATAAAATACACAGCTTTAAGATCTATGTTTATCATGATATACATGTACTTGTGCAGCACAGTTATAAAATTTAGCAAAATTGTTTTAGAGCTGAGTGTACAATATTAAAATACATATACAGACATGGCAAGGCAGATTAAGTAGAATAATAATAAGTAGTAGTATATGCTGCATGAAAAACACTAAGTGAAAAAAGATATGTTTTTTGCTTTAACTTATCACAATGTCATGGCTATAGAATAATGACACTATTAATGTTTAGACTGGTTCCCTATAAACCCACTTTGGCTACACGATTCTGGCTGCTAGATTAATGAAGGTTCAAATTAGGGCATAAAGGAACCGTGTCAAGCATTGCGCAAGCAAAACAGGAAGAGGGCAGCGCTTTTGTTTTCTTTGGTAGCTATTGGCAGCTGTCAGCAGCTACCAAAGAGTGTCACTGACTGCCTTTGCATGCCCAAAATATTCCAGTTTTTGCTCTTATTCTGAAAAGGACAATATGCTTTCTAAGCTGCTTACATGGCTAATGAAAATTCATCTTTCACTAATATTTCCATTTACATGCAGCCGTACATTGTCCAATTGAGGTGCCCTAACATGAAAATGGAACAACTTCAGCCACTTGTGCTATTTTTCTTTTTTGCATCAAAATGGTGTTTATTTATTTATATATATATTTTTTTTTACTAATGATGAACTTGTTGGTCTGTGCAAACACAAGGCCAGTGTTGTGAGATTTGCACATATTGAAAAATGTGTTGACATCCATCCATTTCATAGTGTTCAAAAGTAGGTGTTACTCTCCCTCCTGTCAGAAACGAGTACTTTTCTTTTGGGCATGCATCTCTACCCAGCAGCCTTGCAAACTGCTGGCAAGGTGGTTCATGTACAACGCATCCGTGACACACAGAGCTAAGTATAAATACGCCATGTGCAACAGAGATGCAAACTCTGAATGCGCTGTATTTATGTCCAAATCATTCTGTTTGACAACCCAAATAATATCGGCATGTCCCACATACCTTAATTGGAAAATGCTACATTAAGAATGAGACCTTATGCAGAATATCCAAGTGGAATATGCTATTTTGTTAAAATTTAGAATAATAGAGATGAATATTAGTGTGCATGTTAACGTAGCCAGTGTAAGTTCTTTGCAGTTACTAAACCGTACAGTAGTTGAAATGGCAGATGCTTCTGTGGAGAACAAAATACAGTGTGTGCTTTGTTGTTGGTAGTTGCTGGACTTTGAGGAAAACAGCACAATCGGCTGTCTTTGCGACAGCTGCTCCACCATTTTACCGTGTGAAAACACTCGGGGGGGAAAAATTGAAATGTTGTCTATTTTCACTTTTTAAAAAATGCACAGTCCAGCAAGTATCTGTAAATGGTCCCTGGATCCTTGTCCACCCCACTACAGCCTTGTTATTCTAATCAAATCAGGAGGAAAGCAAAAATACTTGTAATGTCTGTTTTGTTTCAGTATTACCATTGGTATTTCTGAAAACTAGCTGGCATCAAACTGTAATAATAATGCTACCATAAGTGGTATGTGTTAGGACTGCAGCTTAAATATTTTTAGAAATGTCAGTGGTTTATTCATGAAATCAACGCGTGAAACGTTGCATTTTAGTGTGAATCAGTAAATGGCTGTTGTTGACTAATTGTAAAAACTGAAATCTTCCATAATAATGGAGGGAGGAGAGTGCTCAGGAGTTGCATACACATTAGACTGGGTTTTTCATATAAATGAGGACTGTATTTACGAAAAAGCCGTTTGGATTAAGTGAATAATCACATCTTCATACATGCAAATACACACATGCAGGGTTACAGTGAGGTCACCACATTAAGATGAATTTAACAAGCTTGTGGGACAGTGCTGCCTCTCTCTGATGACGTACGCTCTGTTTTGTTACAAAAATAAAGTAAAAAAAATGGATTAAGATTTTTTTTTTCTTGTTTACAATCAGTACTTTGATCTATTTGAAGTGACAGACATGAAGAAATTTTCAATCTAGAAAAAACATCACATGGATTTGTGATTAGTTGTTATGTACATGACAGGCTATGGACAGATATAATGCAGAGGCTGTTCATTGATTAACCTCAGAAAGTCCCCAGCTGCATTATAAGCAGCTTGTGCAACCTCATTACAGGAGGGGATGTTTTTCATGTCTTGAGACTTGCGTGTGACACGGCGGACAGCACAGCAACTGTGAAGCTTTAAATGGATCCACTAACCTCATTTAAGAGGGCTTCCCCTCCCCCTGACACTTGTGCCGCTGGCGTGTTAAGATGATAATGAATTTAAAGAACACTTATGACTAATATGTCAGGCTTTTACCCTTTGAAAGGCGACGGACTCGCTGGAGCCGCAGCTCCGGTCTGTCCTGAGCATCCGTCTCAGCCCTGCTTTATCCCCCAGTGCGGGTCTGGACGAACGGGATAATGGGATGTCCAATCACGGAAATGTGATTTCCATTGACCACAGCTTCGTAAGTGAGTCGTAGAAGGGTCTTAACAAATTGGATTTGGCCAATGGATGTGAAAAATACAGGGCCTCTGTATACATGTGTGAGCGTATCTGTGCTGTCTCATCCACACATCATCAAGGCTGGCGGCAGCAGCATGTCTCACCCACTTGGTTGCTACAACCTACCTACTGTAACTGCTCTTTAATCTACATGTGCACATCAAAGCGACTTGTGTAAATTATTCATCTATATTTTGTTGGATGTCTCATGTAGCAACTTTACTTTAACTTTAGGTGGCTTTACATGAGATGATACTTTAGACTTTCTTCTCATCTCCAGTCACATTAAAGAGCAGACCGTTTGGTAAGTTCAGGTGGCTGATTGCGCATTAAGAGGATTTGTCTGTCAGTGTCAACAGGTGCTGCTTTCACAGCCCATCATTCTCATCAGGCTGTCCTCTCAAGTTCATTATAAACCTTCTTTTAACCAGATCAGTGTTAATATTTGATGGCTTTTCACACAATTAGTTTACTTGGTGCTCCACAGACCTGCACTTGTCCTGCTGAATAAGCACAGAGCATCCAGAGACTGAAGTGCTGCCAAATCACGGAGCCAACCAAATAATCGTTATCACAATAAAGTGTACACAGAAGCTCCTTGGGGTGTCAGAACCAAAGTGCGGCTCCTGTGAAACACACAGGATCTGAGACGTAGAAACAAAATCTAGTTTTGTTATCACCTTGGTGTATTGCCGTGGTATCAGTGCAGCAGATTGTTTGTATCTGACTTTCGTTAACACTGATTTATGGGTTTCATCTCAGGGACTAAATATTTGATACCGGTACCTTCTGATTTTAGTGTCTTACTCAAGGGCAAAACAAAGCCTACCTTAGTGTTTGTTTCAGTTGGCCGTAGATAACAAGGCTTTGATTGAAAAGTGCTGACTGAGAGTCTGGGTAATTACCCGGCAACCACCGTGGATTTTATAAGTTACACCCGCTGACGTCTGCCTTTCAGCCTTTGAGAGAGAGAAAAAAAATCCACCATAGCCATTATTAATGTTCATGAAAACAAACAGAGGCAGTTTTTCAATCATGCATGCATTTACTACTCGATCACTTACATATGCAAATGCTTCTTTCTACTGAAGAATAAAACATACCAAACAATTTATTTTGTTTAACATAGACTGTCAGAGGCTAACACTGGGTCTCCTCATATGAGGACTGTCTTGTCCTGCGCTCATCCTCTCAGTGGGGAGTAAAGCTGATTGTAACAAGCAACATTCAACATATCCCAACTAACATCTGATCTGACTGATCTCTGTCGTCAGCAGCAAGGTTACAGTTGAAGTGATTATGGGCGTTTTTATGAAAGACCTATTTTAAGGGCTGGACCAAAACTATTCAGATATAGATTCACTGGGTAGGTGCTCAGTTTAAAAGTTTGGGATTTTGGATCATCTTTTTTTCTTGAGAAATGTCAAAAAGAAAATTATGAGTGAATATAAATCTCAAATCTTCAATTATTTTAAGCTACTGTGATGCTACTGTTTCACAATGCTTTGTCAGGCGTATTCGGAGTCTGTTATTAAAAGCATTTATGTCGGTTTGTAATTTGTCTGTGATAAGAAAAATTGTCACAAGCTGTTATTATGGAAAAAAGCCATTAACACACTCTTCTGAATTACAAACATGCATAAAACAAACCAAACCTTTTGGAAAATGTTCTTAACATATAATACTATAAACAACAATATTGTAGAATAAAAGAATCCCTGAAAATTAATGCCTTTAATTAAACCAAAACACACGCTTTTCTTAACTATGACGTCCATCTCAGAGAAATGTCAGGCTGAGTCCTTGTTCAGCAGCCCCCCACCCCCGACTGAAACTTTGACTATTTGCTGTTGATTGCTGCTTGAGCTCTGGAGCCAAAAAAATGGTAATTGGGCAGCCCTAACCTGGTTATAGCCTGTTATCGGCTGGATTGTGCAGATCCAAGTGAAATGTTGAGGCAGTGTGAGCTTGGTGTTCATTGAGAGAAAACTGTGGAGTGTTTACTGCAGGCTCACCCTGATAGGGGGCTGATTAGTGAGATTAGAGGCAAACAGAAGCTTAAATTCATAAACCTTTAGAAGGCTCTGATATCACCACAAACTATCACCGTGCTTTAAAAAAAATCTTTTTAAAAGCCCACCTTTCTGTAAGAAAACAGATCTTTTAAAGGAGCAGTATTGGCTCCTATTCTGTACTCAATCTGCCCTATAACCACAGAGGGACAAAGAGACTGATGCTGAGTTAGCTACTGTACGCCTATTGCGTCTGACATTTTGTCCTCTGGCTTTATTGAACAACTGTGTCATTGCCTTATGCCAGTAAGAGGTCACGGACAGTGTGAAATTACTGGAAATGGCTCTCCCCTAAAGCACTAATTAGTGAGCTTGGAGTTTTATAGCTTTCTAGAAGAGCTTTCCGCTTCAAGAATTTTTGGCCTTGTTTACACGCGTTAACCATGGCAACAGAGTCAGAGCGATTTAGTAGTTGATTGGGCGTTGGCTAGCAGCAAGACGTTTGTTGTTTCCACATAGAGCAGTGTTTTGTCCCTATCAAATCACAGGATCAACAGAGAGATGGCCAGCAGCGTTCCAGCAATTTACTCTCAGATTTGGCGTTGGTTTGAAGCGTGAGGTTCATCATTTCCACATGTAAAGAACACAGTGTTTACTATTAACCGTGTCCTGTCATACAGCATGTTAAAATTTGCCAAGATATTAAGAGCTTTGGCAACTCATACAGAACCTACTGTAAAACAGTGTTTTCTTTGAAAGCTCAAAGCAATTACATCACATACTGTAAATACAACACGGTACCACTAATTTCCTTTTTTTAAATCCAAATGTTACTTGAAATTGTTTATTTTTTTCTGAATTTGAAAAAAATGAGAAAGATACGAATAATAAAAACAACAGAATTAGAAAAATGAGAAACAGAATAGCTCATGAAGTCTGAGGCAGAGGAGAAATTTACAGTCAAACCAGCAGCCTGTGCATGGCTCGCTGCAAGGGAACTTAAATGCAACATGGCGGACTTACCGCATTCTATTTCCATTGTACTTTTCTTTCCTCCCCTGGCTGCCTTATCGACCTCATGTCAGCCTGTACAGCAGAGGAACAACAAGGAGAAGCGAAGCCCAAGTGAAGCCAGGCTACTCTTACTTATTTATGTATCTATTTCTGTATTTATTCATTACCCCCTCTGCTTGCAGGGTTCCCAGTTGCGGGTTGCCTTTCGATCCAACTGTGAGCAGCATGACAATTGTGTTTCCGTTGCTCATAGGAATCAAACAACACATAAATTGTACACGGAAAAGAACCATATTCCTGCTTTGACGTAAATAAAAGACTTGCATTACATTTTTTCTCCTCCAAAGCATCAGAGAAACTTTACTCATTCCTCCTTTTTCTTAACATTTTGCCCAAGTCCATAGCCAAGCTTGCTGTAGTTGTTGAATATTACATATTGCCTGGTGGTATTTGAATGTTGCTGTGAGCCACCTGTGCAGGTTGGAGTTGGCTGTGTGTTTGTGCTGTTGTCTTGAGAGCAGAGAAGGGTAAACAGTAAACCTGCGAGCACCAGATGTTATATCGCTTGCGACCTGTCTCTCTCTCTCTCTCTTCTCTGCCCCTCTTGCTCGCTCTCTCTCTCTCGTCCTCCTCCACTCCTCCACCTTCACATCCCTGCTGTCTGTCTGTCAGCACTTTCCCAGTGGTGGTGTGAGACATGGCGTCAGGGTGCCCGGGCTGCCAGCTCACACTGTGACCTCCAGCCCCGCCACCTCAGCTCCGCGTGCCAATGCCACAGCAGGCCACTACTGGGCATTTATACTGAGTCGACAGCCTTTGCCAGGAGAAGAGTTTTTTTCATGTTGTTTGGACCATTTTGAGTAGCAACGCCTACAGTAGAGGGGAGCACAGCCTTTCTTAACAAAAGAAACAAGTGATCTGGAAGACACTAATTTTGACTGCCCTTTTTATGGCATTTTTGTGTGTTTTTATGGAGATGCATGATTCAGCAATACATACTTTTGTTTTAAACATCATTGTGAAAATATAGAAAAATAATTCACAAGATATTGTAATGTTGAGAAGCGGGGACTATGCAATCCAACCGATAAAAAATGTTAGCACTGAGCGTCTCTGCAAACCAAGGATAAGTTACATTTGCACATTATTATTTAGCGGATACTTTGAGATTTTGTGTTTCAGCAACATTTTGGTTAATGTATAATCCGGTTAAGGGACAAAAACCAAGTAGTTATAGTTAAGATAAAGATCATGTTTTAAAATTAAATACCCCATTGTAGGGGACAAAATCCTGGCAGGAGATGCAGCAATGTCTTGGTTAAAAAAAAAAAAACTAAAAAATGCCAACATTTGCATCTGGAGACTGGACTAGACTGTGATGTGAAGTGATATGATAAATAATAAGTGTATTTAAAATACGTCGATCAAAGGCATTGAAAGAAAACAGCAGTAGATATTAGGGCTGAATGTTGCCTAAAATGTGTCTGTTTGTGTGTTAAAGTGTGTAAAAGTATATACAAATTTCAAGTGTCAAACGTCTGGTCACATTCTTAGGCATTTCTCTCCCCCTGGTCTTTGATACGATACTTCCTGATCCAAAGTCAGGAAAAATGTCTAACTTTAGACAATATATTTACTTTTGGTACGCTTAATTACCACATATAAAGAGAAGGGGCTAAAATATGTATTCCCTAAACCTAAAAAGAAAAAAAATGTTTTGATATCAGCACCTGAGTTCTGGTGTCATATTTGCACCAATATCAATTCTTATAAGTTGATAGCTAGCCCTTTCAGAAATTTGATTAGTTTAAAAAACTGTGTGCAATCATCTCAGTAATATCCGATACCAGAAGTATCCATGACAGACGTTGAGTATTAACACATATTAGTCATCCCAGCGTCTGGGTCAGTGTGTCTGTCCTGCGGCCGGAGATGAGAGGTATTGACCACTTTAGGGATGAGCTGAGGATGAGATGATTGTCTCCGGCGTGCACCTTGGTGATAAGAACGCAGCTCATGTCCTTCTTTGCTATCAGGCCAAACAGCCTCAATATACCCCCCCGCCTCATCCTCTAAGAGGCCCCCATCCTGCCCGGCTAACCCCGGCCTTAGGAGCTCCTTAGGGAGCGCTGACTCAGGTGACTGGGTTTTAAATGCCCCCACCCCTCTGCCTCATCTTCTAGGGCTTGAGTATGACCTTGCCTCCACCCAGAGAAAGAGAGGAGGAGGAGTTGAGGGAGGGCAGAGGTGGGTGAGGATAGGGCTAGGCCCTCATTAGCCCAAGCCGAGGCGGGACAGCTCAGGAAAAGTGCGCTAATTACCCCACTAACAATGTCCTTGCCGTTCATGGCTTAAAGCGGCCACTTCGCCACAGGATAATAACCCCATCACCTCTTTGAGAAGTTCAGGATGGCATTATCATGATCACTTTAAATGATGGACAGAGGGTGGTGTTATTACGCAGCTAGCTCGTTGATGGATTTGGCTGCAGTTTCTCACAGCGGAGTGAGTAACTTCAGTGTGTGTGATGTGTGTTTTGTTGGTGGTGACACAGAAGCATTATTATATGACTTAGAGCACAATTAAGAAAAGCCTGCATCTCATTTTCTTTTTGAAGAAAACCATTGGGCTCTCAGACGCAGATAGCTACTAATTTTAGTAAGTTACACTCTAAAAAAAGAAGTCTATCATTAGTCCAAAAAGTTTACAGTAACAGTTCAATCAAGCGTCTCGTTGCCAAGCAACCGGTGGGGACTGTTTTGTCTGAGACTGTTTTCTGAGTCACTGGTTCTCTGTGACTGAAAGGTGACTGAAGCCAGCATTAGGGCCCTCCACGCTTTCCTTCATCTTTTCTGTTAGCGTGTGGAAAACAGCTTGGCGACCGACAGCCTGACATTACAGCGGGAGCCTGTAATCATGGGACTGTAAAAACCCAGATCCAGCAGCCGCAAACAGTGTGGCCTCGTCATAGTGGTGGCAGCTAAGAACCATTCACCGCTTCTGTCCCATAAACTGTGCTTGCTGTGTCATACCAGACCCCCTTCATAGATGATTCTGTTTTCAATAAAGTTGCCAGTTAAGCCTATAAACGAGAATCCCGCTGACACGAGAGGATGCTGATACCATCAAACTGATATGTTTAAATGCTGCATGTTTTTAGGATTATTTTGTGGACAGAGTGATGGTGCACATGAAGTTTCCTATTCTTCATGACTTTGGGACGCTCCTCCTTGTAGCATTTATGTCACAGTCATTTAACAGTAAAAGATATTTAGACTAAAAAATATTCAACCCTGTACTTCTCCCACCACACAAGCTGTTTGCCATTACACTACAGTGGTGCTGCATGGCTGCTATACTCCCCTCAAACTCTAAGCGCCTATTTGCCATCATTATGCCATTTAATGCGATCAGGATGGTAATCAGATTGCAAATGAAATACCTCCATGACACAGTTGTTTGGGTCCACTGGTGTGGGGAGGTTAGAATGGCGGCTGGTGGAGTCTTTCGAAGGGCAGAGTGGCTCCAACAAGATCTGGGCATAATCTGTAAACCCTCTCCTGCTCCTCCTTGAGGTGCTGAAGGCCAGGACAGTGGGTTTTAGAGACTCTTGTTGACAGTTTTGTTACAAAGGACCTCCTGTTGAAATACAGGCATGACAGTAGACAAGAAGACCTGAAGCCCAGTGTCATATACCGCAGATGAATTGTGTTGTCTCTCAGATATTATGTCCGTAATAAGTAAGTAAGACCCTGTCAAGGCTAGACTAGTATTTTGTTTTTCATCATCTTGCCTTTTCATATTATTCAATTGCCATATTTCTTTAAAACAGCAGTTGGCAGCTTGAGTTAAAAAGAGCCATAATCAGGTTTTAAGCTGCTAAACTACTTATGAGTTGTGAATATGTTCGTTAATACATCTTAGTGTGGAAGATGAGCAGGGATGAGACCCAAAAGTGCTGGATGCGGTAGTCTGTCAGAGTGTATTACACACCTCAGAGCTAAGAGCCAGTTGACAGGACAGCCACTTGTAGCTGCTTGGTCTGTGTGGCGGTATGCATTTTTGAGAGGACAGTGCTGTCTAGATGGAGGATTTCTGGGGTAAGTAGTGTGTGAAATAAGTTGAATTTATGCACTGCTGCTTTATCACACACCAGTTTGGATTGCGTTGTGGAATTAAGTTTGTTTGGAGCTGCTTTTAAATGTGTTTATTCTCTCTTTCCTCTGCATGTGTATGTGTGTTACAGTCGTGACAGTGACCTCTCGACAATCATCTCCAACCTGCACCACACCAGACAGCACGGCATGCCCGAGGGCCAGTCAGCCTCTGACCACAGCACCAGTACTGGACACACAGGTAGGACCCGCAATGATGCTGCGTGTGTTTGCATGTATGTTTTCTTTCTTTCTCTCTCTTACCTTTTTCATTATTTCTCTTCATCTCCCTTTGCATCCAGACTGATGATATATCCCCCTTTACATCTCCTGCAACATGCGTAAACGTTCCATTACCCATTTAATTTACCCTAATTTGTGTGATTTGGGGGGAATTTAACATAAGCTTATTACTCATTCCTGAAGGTCGCTCTCAAGTTGATTACTTAATGTTCTTCCCACATTCTCTGCCGCTCTCCAGGATTTTTGTTAAACCCCCTGTTTTAAATTACCTCTGAATAAATAGCTTTGTTTGCCATTAATCCAGTTTCATGTGAGCAGAGGAACCATGGTGTGCATGTGCTAAGAGCTTTTCTTACAGCTTACAGACAGAACACAGACAGCGTTTAATCACAGCTATTTGTCAAGTAGCTTGTATGAGAATATTGTACTGCCATCAAACACATATGTTTGCAAAGCAGCTTCTGTGGATATCACCATTCAGCAATCAACCTACTGTACAGGACATTTCGTTTAACCCATTTTTATGACATACTATGTTTGTGTCATCTATAGTCTCCCAACAAGGCAACAATGCTTCACAAGCAACCAAAACTTATATTAATATTATTGCATGTTAAAAATTTAAATATTTTCAATACTTCATAGTTTTGAACTGGTGTGAGTCACACTTTGGTCCTGAGTTTTTTGTGGATGAATATGAACTTTGTCTCAACTCTGATGATGGCACTGATTTTACTGTATGTTGAAATGTTGTTTTAGGCTCTTGTGTTGTTTTTTTTCCCCACATTAAAATGCTTGTAAGGATGTCTTTTCTCAGTGCGCTCCAAGACAGTTTAGTTTTAGGTTCTCTAATGTCATATGCACATCAATTACAGAGAAGCATTCGTTGGCAATAGAAATCTCGCTTCTCAGGCTCCCTCTGACAATGCTCATTAAATATGCATCAAAGAAAATCATGCACTACAAAAAGAGCATAAGACATAAAATAGTACTGAAATTATAGTAATTATTTTCAATGTAATCTGTAATTACGTTTTTTCTAATATCAGCAGACTTCTCCTACATAAAAGATACACGTCTAAAATACTGATCCTGAACCAAGAATCAGCTGAATTGAATACATTTCATCAGAAAGTCCAAACATATTTTCAACAAACACATTTCTCCCTAATTAACAAATGACATGTCTTTTTATCAGTGAAGACCATACCCTTGCTCCACCGTTGCCCTGGGTTTGACCCTGTCCGTTCTTACAACATTAGCCAGAGGCACAGCGAGCGCCATAATCAGCCCAGACCCAACACCTCCATACCCTCTCTCTGTGTGCTCATCTCCACTGTCTGCCAGATTAATTGTCCATACGGTGCCTCTGATATCAGACGGGGTGGGTGGAAGGTGGAGGGTATTAGACTGCTCAACAGCTAGCCCAGTCAGTGTCTTAAACCCCGTTTGGGACGGATTTCCACCCAAATACTGGCCTAATCAGCTGCTAAACTTAATGGAGAAATCGGAGCACTGAATAGTTATCTTAATGGAGAAAGACACAAAGGGATAGTGGTGGGGGGGGTGATGAAGGAAGGGGCGAGCACAAAGTGGCCTACACTAAGGGGGGTCCAAGACCCTAAAATCTGTCCGTTTGAGCATTAAAGGGAGATTTAACAGGCTGCCTAAGCGGCTCGCTCCGTGTCTGTAAACAAGTCCAATCCGATCAGTCACTGGCTCTAATTCTGTCTGCCAGTGAAATTAGACACACAAACACACAATTACACACAAATAACACATAGTTATACAGATGCGTGCCCACGCAAAATCAACACAGGTTTAAATTTGCGTCCAAATGCATAGGTGGGTGTAATGTGTATAAGTTTTAGAGCAGTGGATTATTTGACTTTGAGATAGATGAGATGGTAAGCGCAGCTCGCTGTCTATGATTTTGTTTACTCTGTTCTGTCAGTCAACTCTCCTATTTGACTTATCCTCCAAAAACATCATTCAATGATCTGTGGAGTGAGAGAATCTAAGAGATGGAGAAAGACAGGAGAGAAATTAAGGATAAGAGAAAGTCTGCAACAGAGCGAGACAGAGATGCAGTGATGGAAGAAACATTTGGAAATAAAGAGACAGAGGAAAGAGAGATGAATGAGTGCGGTGGTGGTATCAGGGGAGGGCAGGCGGCAGCTATGGCGGCGGACGGCTCAGTGTATTTGTGCGTGTGTGTGTGTGTGTGGGTCAGGAGGAAAGGGAAGCAGCCTTGCCGGGTCGTCTCTGCGCCGGAGTGGGCCGTTAATTAAATCTGAGGGACAGACAGGAGGGCTGCCTCCCTCCTTCTCTTCTCCTCCATCTCTCCCTCCCTTGTTCGCTCTCTCACTCCCCAGCCGCTGGCTATTCAGAGGCTCTGTGAAAGGTGGAGGGGAGGGAGGAGGGAGGGGCAGAGCAGGGGCGCCGACGCTGAGAGTCTGGCTGCCTGTGGAGACTGTAAACCGTGGCTCTGCGGTCAGACCGGAGACTCAAACAGGCAGATAAGGTGTTTTTGGACCGCCACTCTCTCTCTCCTCTGTTCCCTGCACTCAGACTCCCAGAGGCAGTTACAGCCTGTTGGTGTGTGTGTGTGGTTGGGGGTTGTAGCAGCGGTTTGGGGCTTGAGCACATTTTTGTGTGTGTGTGTGTGTGTGTGTGTTTGTGTGTGTGTGTGTGTGTGTGTGTGTGTGTGTGTGTGTGTGTGTGTGTGTGTGTGTGTGTATTTGAGCGTGTGCACCTTTCCGTGTGTGGCTTTAAATGCCTGGTTTTAGATGTTTGCTTGCGTGTGAATCTGCAGCGTGTTTGTGCAAGACCGTTCTTTTTCCAAACTGATTGTGAGTGAGGATTGCTTTTAAAGTATTACCAGCTAATTATTGCACGATTAGCATAGAAAGGCGATTCCAAACAAAAGGAAACACTCCAGGATTTCTGATGATATTAGCTCTGTCATACAGAAGTAAAAAGGGAAATGTGGGTTGTAAATATTTGAAAACATCCCGCTGCTTAACAGGAATGTGATCGCACTGCCATGGCAAAATGGCTTCTTGGGTTTTTTATTCATAAAGACATGTTAGCCCTTCTGTCAAAAGATGAAATGTAAAATAAATATTCAAGTAAATAGTTAAATTAATACTTATTTTTTCCATTCAGAGCTCTTCAAGGAAACCAAACAAAAGTTTTAGTCCAAAAGGTCAATTTTTCTGTGTGCGATTTTAATGTCTTTGCCATCTTTGGTGGGGGTTTTGTATTCAATTTCTTAAAAATCACTCAATAGTTGAGCTGAGAATAAGTCAGTTGCATTTGGTCTCCTTCATCCTTAAATTTGGACTTGGATTGATTCATTTAAAAAAAAAGTTACTACTTTTTTCATCATGTTAAATGTAATGGATTGCTAAGCAACATTTGAGTAGAAAATGATTTCCCTCTTATCAAAGTAACATAACATAATGTTACAGTTTCAGTACTGACATCAGAATCTGACATCACATTCATTATGTGAATAACTTTAGATATACTTTTTGTATTTGAATTTCTCATTGGAAAGATTTGTTGTGAGTTGTAAGTTACAATCAGGTCTCAAACGTCTTTAAAATGTGCTGAGGTTTACTTTATGTGTTAGACTTAGACTTAGACACGTTTATTTATCCCACTTGTGGGAAATTCACTTGTCACAGCAGCCGTGTGTACAGAAAAAAATATATAAAAATATCAATATATACAAAATATAAAATATAAAATATACAATAGTCCAAAAAATAGTCCATCCATTCCTCTTTACCTTTTGACTAAATTTTGCTGTATTTTATCTTTTATTCGAGAAGTATTTAATCCCATTATGTTTAAAGGCTCAGACGCACCAAACTGACATCAGAGAATTAGCAGAGACAAGGCTGACTGAAGCCTCATGTAGCCAGTGTCTTAACCATAAAGTTGCACATGAACACATTACAATTACTACCACCAATAGCCAATCAGCATGTATGTTCTGTGTCTTTGTGAGAGGGAATGACTCTCCATACCAGCAGACGGTGGTAGTCAGTAATTGTCAACACAGTCCAACACAGTCCAACACAAAGCATATTTACTGTGCACCAGTGAAGAAAAACACAAACCACCAGGAAATGTTTCTGTTAAGAGCTCAGTGGCAAAAACAAGTCAATCTGACCTTATTTAATAATTAAGTTAGATCTCACTTGCTCTTGACTTTAGCCTTTTGTTTACATTCCTCACTTCTGTTTTTCTCCTTGTGCTCCGAGGAGCTGGCTTCAATGTCTTCGACGCCGATCCAACAGGCTGAATCAGCAAAAAACAAAAAAAAACCCCAATGAGAGCCAACGGTGCGGGACACACTGCAGTGACTAGGGTGACAGACACTCACTGATGGCCCAACATTGATCGATGGCACAGAGTTTTCTTGGTGTGTCAGGGCCTCAAGACAAAGTAATTAGTAATTTACAAACTTTTTTGAGTATCTAGTAATAGCAGCATTGCCCACAGAATGGCAGTGCATGTGTGACGGTAACTGACAATGGGTGCAGGAGAAATGGACACTTTTGTCTTTGTTTTTTTGTTTGTTTTGACACCTTTTAAAAGCCTGTCTGTCCCTTTGTTTTATTCTGGGTCCCCTAAAATTTTTTTGCAGTACAGACATAGCTCATGGCTTGTTTTTTTCCTCTGCAGCAGTTTGTCACTCACAGGGTTGATAACTGATCTGTCACAGCTTATCAGATCACATCGATGGATGACAGCAGTAGCTAAACAGTGTATATATTACCTCAAATACATGAATGTGTTGGAAACCCTGAATAGCTGTCACAGTCCAGAACTAACTGTGAACAAATCACTGTTACTGCTGCTGGAAACATCACCTCTTGTGCACCAGAGGGTTTTTACAGGAAGGATGTACTGTACCCGACAGAAGGCCTTTAGAGTGACAAAAATAAATGCTTGCACAGATAGCCTTTAGGTTCAGTTTTTATTGTGTTACATAAGCATACTGTGTTGCAAAGGGGACATGTATTTATATGACTGTCACATATATAACACACTTTAAGGTTAGCCATATTTTAGTTGGTATACTACATGTGCGAATCTTGTCCTCCCATGATTTTCTCTCTCTTCCTCTGTAGTTGTGTTTTTCTCTCTGCCTCTCCTAATTTCTGTCTTCCTGTTGAAAAGACATACAGCCTGACAAACAGAGGAGCCGTGGTACTGTGTGTGCACATTTGCACGTGTTGGTGGTGGCGCATCCCCTCCTCAGCGTGAGCAGAAGCGCCTCTCTCCCCATCTCCATCGCCCACCCCAATTCCTCCCCCATCCTCCCCTCCCTCTCCCAGCTGCATAGGCCTGTAAGCCAATCAATGGCAGGGCTTTCAGGGCCGGCGGAGGCCCCGGCGCACGGAGGGGGGATCAATAAGTTATTAGCACCATTCTGTCAGCTGTAATGTGGAGATTGATCGGGGGGCTGCGGCTGGCGGCCCACCCCACGTCCCGGCCTGTCACTCCCCCCCTTCTCTCGGCACAGCCCCCCCCCTCTCCGGCCTGATAAAGATGACAGATTAACGGAGTAAGAGAGGAATTAAGGAGTCTGGCTGTCTGAGCTGTCACCACGCTCCATGGGATGGAGAGTGGAGAGGAAGAGGACTAAAGTTTGAGGGAGGAGAGGAAATCAGAGAGTAAGAAAGAAAGAGAAATGCCTGCCTGATGGTTTGCCCTGGTGGTGTCACATGAAAGAGAAGTGCTTTAGGTCCTGCTGTTTCCTCTTTTCTCTGTCTGTTTTCATCCCTCTTTTCTCTCAGTGGGAGGAACAGCAGATAAGGAGGAGGTTAACCAGCAGGAGGAACTGGGTGGTCGAAAAAAAGCTAGCCTGTTAGCCTGTAGACTATTTGTTTACCAAAAATGGCAGAAATGGGGGTCATACCAGTTAATGCTATTTGCACTTAATTATTGCACTCTTTTGACAGTGAAAAATCACAGTCAACTCCTGACTCCATAACCACTAATTCTTCAGGAATATTAACAAGCAGGTGATAGGGAAATACCCTGGGTAGCAAACTTGACTGTAAGCAGCGTCAGTGGGAGTAAAAGGGTTAGCAGAGACGCTAGCAGAGCTCAGGGTTCGGCATTAAAAGGGAGCGCCGGCGCTCTAAGAAGCCCCATTTAATTGGCTTTAAAAGCTTTCCGCCCTCAAATCTCTGGCCCTCGGGCACTCGCTCAGGAGACGCAGTGTCTTGAGTGAGGTCGGCTCAAGAGACGACTCAAGTGTGTGTTTGATCATGAGAGGCTCTGGGTGTGGGTGTGAGCATGTGTGTGTGTGTTTGGTAGAAGAGGTGGTTTAACTAATGGGGGTTCTCTCTCTTTGTTAATATTCTGCTAATAGGATAGATGGAGACCTTTTTGTGTTTTTCTTTTTTTTTTGTTGTTGAAAGGACCAGAGAAAGAAATGTGCTGAACATGATTTGAAAAAGAGAGAAAAAAACAGGATGAGATATCATAAAGGAGATGACAGGAAAAGTAGAAATTGTGAAAAAAGATTTGGTGTGTGTGTGTGTGTGCGTGCGTGCATGCACATGTCCATTAGCCCTCCTCCCCACGCTGTCTCCTCAGGACGGTATAGGGAGTGGATCTCCTCAGGACCTGAGAGGCAACATCAAACACTGGATCATTAGTGAACCTCCCCCCTCTCCCTCTCTCCCCCGTTCTCGTTCGCTCGCTCGCCCTCTCATCAACACCAGGGCTCCTTCAGCAGCCCAACAAAATCCTCTGGGTCCTGTCTAAGTGTCTTTCTGTCTCCTTCCCCTCCCTGCCTATCTGTGTCTTGTTATAGAGAAGAAAGAGCATAAGTTTGGGTGATAGGTTAAAGGTTAAAGGTCAGACTCCACTCCATCTTCACTCCTCTGTTGATGACTGTACGACTGTTGCTAAGGTAACAATAATATCAGGAGTGGACACATGACAGAATGTTGTTTGCTTGTCTGAAATTACCTTGTGTTTTTTTTTTTAGCACCTTGTTCATTGTTTCTCTGCAGTGTTTACACATGCTGTGCAAATGATGAAAAATTGCTTTGTTGAAAAGAAAGACAGAGAGAGAGAAAAACAGTTCTCCTTGAGGGAGGGGAAAAAAGGCGCTCCCCCATCCCTAAAAATACGCACCGAGAAGTGAGACAGAGAGAAAGCGATAGGAAAGAGAAAGAGGGGAAACAGTTGCTGCTGTGGCTTGGCTCTGTGAGGAGGAAGAAACAGAGTCAGAGAAAAAGCAGAGGTGCATGAGATAGAAATAAAGAAAGAGAGAGAGAGAGAGCAATGACAAACGGCTTTTTCCTTCCTGCCGGCGCTGCGTGCGATGTGCTCTGCATCCCCTCTCTCGCTGATTAGGCCCGTATTGATTTGAGGTGTGTTTAAGGGGGGGTGGAGGTGAGGCGATTGGGCGGGAAGGAAGAGAGGGATGAGAGGGGAGGAGAGGAGGAGGCAGTAGGGGGTGCTGTAATTGTACACTAGATGCTCCTCTTTGGTGGCAGGGGAGGAGGCAGGGGGAGATCAGGGAGGAAGAGATGGAGGTAGGGTGGGTGTTAATGGGAGGAGAGAGAGAACTCCTGATGGGAGGAGGTTTCAAACATACCTAGAGGAGAAAGAGAGAAGCAGATGGAGAAATGAGAAGACGATCAGATGTGTGTTTATGAGGGGAGGACAGCAACAAGAGAGAGGGGAGTAGCTGTCGCGGAGTTACAGAAACTAAAAATAAACACATGATATAGCCATAATGTAGGCTGAGAGGGATTTCTCAAGGAGCTGAGAGGCTCTCACGCACTTTAGCTCAGTCAGAGGCTTTTGTGCCAACATCTGGAAAAAGCGAAGAAAGAAGAGAGGAGAAGAAGAACAGTGATAACACTTGAGGACAGACTGTTGGAAAGAGACGTTGGAGCAGAGAGACAGAGCCCTCCTCCCTTCTGCAAATACACACACACACACACACACACACACACACACACGTGAATGAGCCGGGCAGATCTGTCATCCACAGCGGTGCAGGCCCCCTCTCATATCTGACAGAACAGGCACATCTCCAGACGCCCGTGGCTCGCTTCACTCGCTCTGTCTCTTCCTTTTCTCTCCACCTTTCACTTTTTTCTCCTCTTTGGCTCCTTTTCACTCTCTTGCTTCTAACTCTGCATTTGCAAAGTAGCCGCCATGTACACAGGTAGACAAAGAGCAGAGTGGCAATATTGAGCTTTTACTTTAGACTTTCTACTGACTGCTCTTTCTTTCTCTCTCTGTCTCTCTTTCTCTCTGTGTTTACAGATGACCTTCTAGGCAAGAGAAGAAGCTTCTCTCCCAACAGCAGCAGCGAGTGTCCCTCTGACAGCAAGAAGTCACGTAGCGTATCCCCCAAAGGTAAGACCATGCAGAGTATTTGTGTGTTGTGATGCTCCAGATGTGCTAGGATGTAGGTTTTCTGACAGGAAACAGGTGAACATTGCCGAAAAAGAAGATGGGGTGGCTGAGTGTTAAAGAGAAAGGATTGGTTTAGATGCTGGTGGTCCGTGTGTTAGGGTTAGCGTGACACACACACACACACACACACACACACACACGTTAGCAGAGGTCAGAAGTCAGTAACGGTTCAGTATACCCATATAACCAAAACATAGTATTTTCTCACATACAATGGTATGGACCTATGATGGTACACAATGAAACTATGAGGACAGTTTTGACTTTTTTGAGACTGACTTGTGACTTGCAAAGCAACGACCCTTAAACAGGAAACAGCAGGGTTGGTATTATGTCTAATTTTCACCAAATGCTGCACATACAATAATACAAAATAATATAATATACTAAATAATATGATACCCCCTGTAGATAGAAAATAACTTTTACACCCAATTCTTAATATACATACTTTGTTAACTTTTAATCTGCTTTCTTTATGAGAACAACATATATAGCAGATCTTGAGAAGGCA
This sequence comes from Plectropomus leopardus, assembly GCF_008729295.1. Taxonomy (NCBI): domain Eukaryota; kingdom Metazoa; phylum Chordata; class Actinopteri; order Perciformes; family Serranidae; genus Plectropomus; species Plectropomus leopardus. The sequence goes on along the minus strand of NC_056470.1, from coordinate 15,420,015 downwards.
TACCTTGGCCAGACAGTGCTCGCCTGTAGGGCTGCAATCCGGTCGCCATCCTCTATTATTCATATCTCCCTCATGCGGTGTGAAACCGGGCGCCCGACGTAGACCCGACGCAACCACCAGGCCTGTCCCTCTGGACTCCTGAGGAAGACTTCCTGACTGATGCATTATACAGCAGGAAAAACCACAAAACGAAGGGCAGCTCGCCGCACATCCAGCCTCATCTCTGGAGACACCTGAACAACATGCATACACATTAACACACATACACAGACTCCAGGTGAACATGTAAGCCAAACATCATTATCAGAACACATACAGCAACACAAATATCTCCAATTATGGTTGATAGATGGCTGCAAGTATTTGCTTAAGTGCAGATTTATCTTGAGCCTGGTGTTGACCTTTGCCCTCTGGGTGACCTTTTAGCGACAGCAGTCTGCCTGGAGCCGTTTTCTCTTTAGAGTAGCACTCATTCTTGGCCATTATAGTTACTTAGACACAACCCAGCTTCTGAATGATGCATGGGTTTTTGTGGATGTGTGTTTGTGGAGTGTGTGTATCCGTGTACTCAGGCTTGGCTTCCTTTTAAGGCAAATGGGGCTTGTGTGTTTTTATTTTGACGGTGTTCTTGTGCCTGCGCGGTTAGGTGTTTGGCTTTTAAAGCAAACAAGTTCTGTATACGCCTTGCACATATTCTTCCTTTGCTGTATATTTGCATAAGGGAGACCGATAAAGAAGATGTTTGTGTGAATATGTCTGTGCGTGTGCATAAGTGTGTGTGCAGCTTGCTGTCCAGAAACGTGCATTTAAGCCACTTCAAAACACGGCTGATCCTGTGTCTTAACCTTGAGCTCTGTCCACATTCAAACCCTTACTCTGCACCTGTGTGTGTGTGTGTGTGTGTGTGTGTGTGTGTGTGTGTTATCTATGCGTATCTTCTTGCCTGCAAGTTCAGTGACACACTCTATCCCTTAATGACTAATGCAGGTGGAGAAATAGATTGAGTGAGAGAGACAGAGAGGGTAGCGTAGGGATGGAGCCAGAGAGATTGGATGCCGCTGTGTAAATGATGTCTGTTTTTCTTTCTGTTGCAAAGTCGGCACCCCCTGCTGTGTTTAGAGAGCGAGAAAACTTCAGATAGTCACAGACTAGTTGCGTGCGCACGTACACACACACACACACACACACACACACACACACACACACAGGACCTTGGGTGGATTAGCTGGAGCTTGACGGTGCAGACAGAGATGCTTGCGTGCTTGCTTCCTCCCCCCACCACCACCTCCAACCCACCTCCGCTCCTCAGCGCCACTCCTGCTCGCCTGCCCGGGGCCAGGCTCAGGTTTCAATAAGAAGGAGGGTGGTAAAAATAACCCCTGCTTTCCTCTGCTTTTCCCTCCTCCTCCTCCTCCTCCTCCTCTTTCCCATCCTCTTTCTCCCTCCTCTAACTCCCAAACCACCTTCCCATATCCCCCACCACCCTTACCTTAGATCATGTTACTATTGACAGAGAGAGGGAGGAGGGAGGTCAGAGGGAGAGATTAAGTGTGGGGACTGACAGCTAGATAGATATCATACACCACATCACCTTCACAACACCTCAAACGCAGCTCAGCAGTGCACAGAAATACACACATGATGGAAGAAGCTGAGCCTTTTTTGTTGTCTGCATTTAAAAAAGTCAAGACAGAACAGTTTGACAATCCTACTTATAACCTATCACCCCATGCCAAAGTTACTGCATGCTTACTTCTGTGCTTTCTGTCAGAAATAGTGAGTTCATAATGGGGTCAGAATCACACCATTAACAATGCATGACTGTATGTGTATAACTTCATCTAAAGAGGTTTCCAGTCCATCAGTGCTGTATTCTTAATGAATATTCTGTGTACACGCATGTTTCTGGCTGATATTTGAGGAAGCATTCACGTCAGAAAGTTTTTTTTTTTTTAGAACTGCATTAGAAACTATTTTATCCTACACACCTGTCTTATCATTCAGAATTACAAAAAAACAATGCTCTCCTTCAAATTGTGAACCAGTAGATATGTCAGAGGGCTCAGAATTACTCAACCCCCCCCCACAGAAAACATTGGTCTCAGTGGTCACTGTTGTGCACGTTCACACTTCACAAGATCTCGCTCAACGTTCAGTTCACACAGGTTAGAATGAACTACTTCATGTTCGTAGTCTACAGTTTGAATTTTGAAATGAACAGAATCAATCTGTCGGAAAAAATGTACATAAATGTCTTTCGTTTATAAAATAAAATCTTGTGATCATCATTTTATATGCAAATGTCTCTCAAGACTGGTCAGAGGCTTCGACATGATGCGTCCTTTCAGCTTTTTGCTGCTGTGGCTAATGTTCTGACTCGTTTTTTCAGACCTGGCAGGCACAACGTTCCCGTTGGAACCTGTAACTTACTTAATTGTCTATGACATTTCCTTAAATATTCATATGAACTGGCCTCAGCAGAACTGGTAGCCGCTTTTGTCTGAACTGCAAGTTGCACAAACCATACAGGTGCAAGCTGCAACTTCTGGAGCTGAAAAATGAAGCCAATGCGGAAGTGCCAAAAGCTGCAGTTTCTGAAATGGCCACTTGAGGCTGGCTCCAGAAGTGAAACAATTCTGACAGACCCTGGTGTTAAAATGTCAAACTACAGCAGAAATAAGCATGTTTACAGCATGGTACAAAAAACAGTTTTGGTCTCTTTAGCTAATTTAAACATTCATGACAACTGCACGGGGAGTTCATTATTTTTTTAATCACTCACCACATATGTAAAGGCGGGTCGCTTGAGTGACTGGCTGTCAGTGAGGTGTCGCTATAGTCTGTGAGTCAGAGCCACATCTTGCTGCTCCACAGCTCCACCCTCTCAAACACGGTCACCTCTGACTCCAGAAAACCAACATGGCTTCGACCGAAATGCCGAACTCAAGGATTAAAAACAGGACTCCACAAATGACAGGGTGACGTCACAGTAGCTACGGCATTTATTTTACTCTGTCCATGATTGTGTCAGAATCTGTTTCCCTGACAAAAAGTGTTTTCCTCCTGTTAAAATGCGTAGCACCCCTCTGTGGTTAGGGGAAACACATATTGATGGGGAAACAGTCTTTGATACAACAATGACATGCTGCACGTGTTGTAGAATGTTACAAATGCATACTCTCAGTTCACTGTTGATTAAAAAACATGAGCACGTTCGCAAGCAAGACAAAACACTGACACTAGTATTAGATTAAGTTGATTCTTTGTTTCTTTGGGATTAACTGATTTGTATGCTTTGCGGGGTTGCTAAACAGCAGAGTGCTGTGTCATGAAATGTGAATTTGGGTATTCAACTGCAAATTTTCCAAATCTGTGACCTCTGGCTGCTGTTTGAAATTGCGTAGTAAATTTGAAGTGAGTATGTACTTGAGGCAAATTCCTCAAAGGTACATGAGTGTAGATGAATACATAATTTTTTCATCTTATGTTGAAAAGATAGTCCAGTGTATAACACTGAAGCTAGAGCATAATAGAGTTGTAGAGCCTGCAGTGTCAAGTTAGTATTTATCCCCTGATGAGATGGATATTGACAGTCATTGATTAATATAAGTGTCTTCCTCCTCTCTCCAGAAAACTCCCAGAGCCCAGTAGTGGAGGCAGGCGGCAGCCATAGCCACATGAGCCCTGAGGAGCACTACAGGCGAATGATGTCAGCGCTCAGCGAGCAAGGGTCCTATGAGGAACAGCAGCAACGGCTCTACCAGCTGGCGAGCAGCATGGGTCTGCCTGGCCACGGTCAGTCCACAGGCTCTGTATTTGTAGGTGTGTGTATAGTTATAATGGTCCTTACTGTCATCGTATTGGCTTTTTGACATCTGCAGATTTATCTTGTAACCTTACTGTAGATACCTCAGTTGATTTTTAAATTCAGAATTCATACTCCACCAGTAAGAACTGACTCATAAAAGATCTAGAGGTACTTTTCCTTTAGTTTTTATAAACTTTGAAATAACTTTGAACTTAGTTTGAAGTAACTTGAGATTTACTTCAAACTAAAAGAGTTTCCTTTGGAAGCACTTCACCAGCTTCTGTAAAAACACCTCCTCCATCACCTGTCACCAAGTCACTGTGATGCAGTGCTACTTTGTAACCCCAGAGTGTAGCACTGTGTTCAGGGTACCATGTTAAGGTGTGCCACACTGCTGCCATTGTAAAACCCCAGCCATGGAGACGGCTGACATTTCTATTTGTGGCGCTTGCCCACCCTGTGTCAAAGTGTCACTCAGGGTGATTTCTGACCACCATGGCTCTCCGGTGTTAACAACACCCACAAGGCTTCGCATGCATCAACACCACAATTGATCCAGGAGCTCTCATTGGCCGCCTGCCAACCCTCTAAATCTCCCAACACCCTGGAAACCACCAGTGTGTCCCAGTTTTTCTCAATTTCTACAGTCACATAAAATTTACTGGTTTTAGCTTGAGAGAATTGTAGTTTGAAAAAAAAAAAGGAAAATGAGAAAAGTTGCCTCATTTGGATTTTATAAGTTGGCTTTATACTCATTTCACAGTGCCTGCCATTAAATGTTAACCTTTTTCTCACATTTTTGTAAAGAATGTAACATTAAGTCCTACCAGTCTTTATGAGCTCTTTCGCAGTAGCATAAATCCGATCGATGCCCTGGCCGGATTGTAGTTTGAGCTACTTTTATTTTTATTTGATTAGTAATGATTTTTAATTGCTGGCTGCAAATCTAGGGGGCGAAGCCTATAAACGCTTTAATTGCCTTTCCCCCTGTCGTAGAGGAGTTAGAGGCAAGATGCAGTGCATTGTGGGGATTTTATGGCCCAGGGTGCAGTCTGATCGCTGGCTTCCTTTCCCAGAAACCTCGCCGGTATGAGGCAGACGCTCTGGCGCAATACAGACATACTCGCTCCCTTTCTTCACTTCCACATTCCAAATCGTTTGATAGTTTCCAAACCGTCCTTTATTCTGCACACATGCATTCCTCTTCCAAGCCACACTTAAAAGCTCCCTATGCGCAGAAGAAGAAGAGAAAGAGGTAAAGAGAAACCAGGAATACGAGTACCAAAAAAAAAAAACAACCCAGAAATGGTCAAAGGAAATGTAAAAGGAACAGACGAGGGAGGAGTGAATAAATAACTTCTCCTGGAGCACGAAAAAAAAACCCCATACACATAAGTTTACGGTTCATTAATGATGCTCAGGTCACACACTTAAATACAAATACCATTTAAAACACAACTTCACGGTAAGATTTCCTCTTAGCGACGTGTGTATTTACATTTGCTGTTGTGTTTGTGCGTGTCAGATCCTCTAAGCGGATGATGAGCCATGGGCATCACAGGCTTTGCCAACGCTCCTGACAGCCAAGCCTTTGGTGTTACTAATATTCCTTTTCTTCCACACCTGGCAACTTCCTCCATCTATCCACCGACTACTCACAAGTTTATGTAGAAAACTTATTACAACACACACACTTTCACATCCTCTCTGTCTCCAATTAACAGTCGGAGCTTGTTAAGAAACTGACACTCTCAGACACAAACAGTCCAGGAGGAGGGACACAGGGACGGCTGTTTTGTCTCCTGAGAGGCTGACGCGAATCACTTCAGTGAGAGCCCCTTGACATTGACCTGGTCCCTGATGGGGCCCCTGTGACCCCCTCCTCCCTCCCCCTTGGGCCCCCACCACCACCATCTCCCCTACACATCTCCATCTCAAGCACTGCTTTTATACCTTCTCCCCTCCTCCTCCTTTTCCTTACCCCCACCTCCAACTTTCCCTTTAGCCTTGGTCCCCGCAGAGCATCCTTTCATGTGTTTGAAGTGTCGGGCACAGAAAATTAAAGTGTGTGTGCGTGAAAGAGGCAGGGGTGAAGAGGAACTCTGTGTGCATGTGTGTGTGTGTGTGTGTGTGTGTGAATGTGTAGGTGCAAGGTGTTGTTTGAGAGGTTCTCTCTGGACCTGATGGGCAAAAGAAGAGTAGGGAAGGGGAGTGGAGGGCTGAAATTGGGGGTGGAGGTGGAGAGGTGGCAGGGTTGTAGAAATGGCCAGGAGGGCTTTCCCCCTCTTCATATGATGAAAGGAGAGTGAGAGAGAGAGAAAAGAAAAAAAGAGGTGGGGGTAGATATCCAGATGAAAGTGAAGGGAGGGGTGGGATGGAAGCGGTGTGCTTCTGTTTTGTCTCCTGCAGTTTGGTCTGATTTGAAAGCACAAAGCTGCACACAGCATCTCTTCATCACCATCATCCCGAAGAGCCTAAAACTCAAGCACGTGATTGGTCAAAGTACAGACGGTCAAAACATTCAGAGCGACAAACTCACCACATATTTACTGCTCGCTAAGCCTACGATACTGGCTGAATACCGCTTCCTGAAAAAATACTTAATTTTCTGGTGTACGGTGCGCTTTAGCGGATGCATGTCGGCTTTTGTGTACCTGCCAGTCCGCCAAATCCATCACGAGGCCAGCCAAGCTGCATCAGTGCGTCGCTCTTCTGCATTCTCACGCCGAGAAAAACCCGGCTTAACCGAGGGGATTTAGGCCCAACACCAGGAATGATGGCGGGGAGAAAAATGGGATGGCACAAAAGAGGGATAAGCGGGATGGGTCCGAGTGGTAAACTGGGACCTCCCAAAATAACTCCTGCAAAGGAAGAGATGTGTATTTGTGTGTGTGTGTGTGTGTGCTTGTGTGTCGTCAATTAGGACTCTGATTTGCAGATGAAGGGACTCTCCCCTTGTGTTGCAGCAGCTGCAACACCAAGAGTTTAAAAGGGGGAAATTCTGAATCTGAGCACCTACTCTGCACACACACACACACACACACACACACACACACACACACACACAGGAGGGTAGAGCCCCAGGTGACCCTATTCCTCTCCGTTTACATGAAAGAGAATTAGAGAGGGGGGGGGGGGGGGGAGAGAGAGAGCAAAATATGGGCCCAGTGTTGGAGTGAAGCTTTACAAACATGCACTGGATAAAAAGAGAGTCAAATCAGACAAGAAATTAAAGAAATAATGGAATAATTTTCACTGTTTTATACAGCTTATATTGTTTGAGTTTAAAGGGGCACTCAACTGACTACATGTCCAAGTATTGGCCCTTGCTGCCACTAAAGACTCACACCTTGGGGTTTTCAGTGTGATTTTCATTTTGTTAACTAAATATCGTTGACTGTAATAAAACAAATTAAATAAAATAAACATTGTGTAGTATTCTAAGACAGAATTAGAAAATATAATTGAACAGTGAAATATATTTTATGAATTTTTGAATAAATCTCTTTGTGTTTTAGGTCAGTGAGGTTCAGCTAGTCGAATCTGGACTCAGAACCGGCGTATTCTTCTGGCTATGACCCAGGTTAAATATAATCACAGTATTAGTCAGCCTGAGGAAACGGTTATATAAGGTACGAAAGCCTGCATTAAAAACTGGGCAGTGGGTAGAGTTTAAAAGATGTGGGTGTTTACAAGGAAGGGAGAGTCTGGCGAAAGATGCTGTTGAGTTGCATTATGGGAATTGTAGGTTACAGTGTTTTTAGAACTTGACTAATTAAGGTCTGCAGCCTAAAGTTAGGATTTCTCCCTAGTTTGGTATTTTGGCTGCAATAAAGTCAGCATATCTCTGGCTCTGCAGCATCGATCTGCACTGTTCTTTTTTAAAATCTGTCGCTTGGAAGTCCCCAAACTTTATGGAAGTGCGATACTAAATCACTGGAGCACCCCTTAAACTGACCCAGACGTACAAAATAATTGGTGAGATGGGATTGTGACCACAGAAACTCATAGAGGTCAACTCTTCCACCCTGTCACCCCTGCACTGTGTATGCAAGTGCACAACAGACTGTGTGTGTGTGTGTGTGTGTGTGTGTGTGTGTGTACGCTCTGGGGCTCCAGTTCCCTCTGATCCCTCCCTTATCTCTCACAACCCCCCCCCCCCTTACCCACACACACCCTCACATACACACACACCCTCACACACACACACACACACACCCTTGTCTGCCGCCAGCCGAGTCCCCTGCGGCCTGGCGCAGCAAACAGATCGATACACCGGAGCTAGGCCGCATTAATATCTGTCGCTTCACCCCCCCCCCCCCACCCCGGCGCCCGCCCAACTGCTTCCGCCAACACACCCACACACACAAACCACACACACAACACACAGAAACACACAGTTAGGCACGCACACGTAAGCACCTAAATCACACAGACACACACAAACACACGTCACACCCGCACCGGCGGCGGAAATGGCCTCTAGCTCCCGAGGGATCTGTCTAATTAAAAAAGAGGGGGAGGAGGGGAGGCGGAGAAGAGCAGAGAGAGAGAGAGGATAGATAGATTGAGGCAGAGAAAGGGAGGAGAGAGAGAGAGCAGGATGGATTTTTCTCTCATTAGAAGCCATGTCTCCTGGTGTGGCCTGGCCTGGCTGATAATGATGAGGCCTCTTCTCCTACGAGAGCGAGAGAGAACCGGGGTTGCTGGGAGAGGTAGAGAGAGAGCGGCGATGAGGGAAGAAAGAGATGGAATGAGGAGAGTGGTAGAGGGCAGAAGGTGGAGAGAGGGGGCAGGTAGAGATAGAGGGAGAAGGTGCGATGGAGGCAGAGGTGGGGAGGGGTAAAAACACTCTGCGCCCGATGTGTGAAGTCGCTTTTTGCTCGGCCTTACAAAAACGCACTGGTCATTATTTGTTTTGAAAACATCATCAAACACCATCATTTTTTCATGCCCATCCTTCTAGCCTTTCCATTTTTCCTCTTCCACCTCTTTATTTCCTCACATTTGCTTGAAACCGGTCAGCTCAGTTCCAAAGCATGACAGATGGACTTGAGCGCTCTGTGCTGATTTCTTACACCTCTGCCAAAATGTCTGTTTTTGTTTATCCTTGTTCAGTGAGTGTGTGCGTTTGTGTTCATGTATGTCCGTATATGGATGTACCATGGGGGATTATAAAGCGCATAACAATCATTTTCAGTATTAATGTGGAAATTACTTATTGGGAGTTTCTATGAGCAACCTGCATACTTAGCCCTTACATCTGTCACTACAGGACAACAAACAACTTTTTTAAGTATGCTTCACTAACAGAAAACTTCTAACAGCTAATGTACAACCCACTTAAAATAAGCCATCAGCTATAAGCTGATGAAATGTATAGTCAGTAGGAATTTCTGTTTAAAAATGTTCCATACAAAGCTGATTTTCTATTAATATCTTTGCACAGACGTGAGCAGTTGGATGCTAAATTTGTTATTATCCTCTTCTCTCTGTCTCCCCCAAATTCTGTCCTTGCCTCTGTTTTTTTCTTTTCTTTCCTCAATTTATTCCTTTGTCATCTTTATCATATCAACTCTAATCTTACCATCTTCCTTCCTCCGCTGTTTCTTGCCCCAACTTTTCTTATTCAGACATGCTGCGTGCTCGTCAGGAGGCGTTGGCTGCAGCGGTGAGGAATCCAGCAGCCTTAGAAGCTCACCTGCCCTCAGCGGGCAGCTCCTCTTCATCCAGCCAGAGACGCAAGCAGGGTCTGCCGCAGCACCGGGACGCACATTACACTGACAGGTAACAAAACAGATGCAAACACACATTCACTTCCAACCAAAATCTCTACATCAGCCTGACCAAAGCTAGTTGTTGGAACGGCAACCATGCACTGCTTGCAATATCAGTATTATCAACCATTAATAAAGCCCACCTCCCACATCCTACACACACACACACACACACACACACAAACTGCATAAGAGGCCCCAGTTAATGTGAGCACATGTAAATGTGGAATTCATAATGTAGCAATGTTCAGATTTTTCAGAAAGAGCTTGTCAGTGGGAGAAAGAGTAGAAGGAGTTAATCACCTGCCAGTTTGCATCACCAAACCATGGCACTTTTCTTCCCGTTTCCACCCATCCAAGCTTCCTCAGCAGGATCTCATCTCATATGTGGCTTTTTCAGTGTGCTGCAGTGCTCGTTTGTTTGTGTGTGTGAACGTATGTGCATCTCCACATACATGGCTAAACGAAGGATCCAATAACCTCTTGGCTACCACTGTGGAGCTGCACGCCTGCATCCCCGGCTCTTCCTCCCTCCTCTCCCCCCCAGCGCTGGCCCCTGCGCCTCCCAAACAAAGCCGGGGGCAGCGGGAGTGGGCGGGTAATTGCTTGTCGATTATTTATGTGGCGCGGGGAGAGGCGGGGGATCGATAATGGGCCGGCGGTGCGGCAGCAGGGGGGGTGGGAGTGTATGTGTGTGTGTGTGTGTGTGTGTGTGTGTGTGAGAGAGAGAGAGAGAGAGAGACGAGAGACGAGAGAAGGGGATGGTGAGGGGTAGGGGTGGGGATATAAGCAGGAAGCAGAGCGGCCAGGCGCTGTGTGGTGCAGCTCTGGGAGGCTGTGGGGGTGTATATATATATTGTGTGTGTGTGTGTGTGTGTGTGTGTGTGTGTGTGTGTGTGTGTGTGTGTGTGTGTGTGTGCGAGCGTGCATACAGACCGCCAGCTTGAAAAATGGAACAAACAAACACACACACACACACACCGTGCGTGGAGACGGGGGGGGGGGGGCTGATTGTTCGCGTGTGTTTGTTTGTTCCATTTTTCAAGCTGGCGGTCTGTATGCACGCTCATCTATGCGGATTGAATTTGGGTTTGTTTGTGTGAATATGTCTGCTAATTTGTGTGTGTGGGTGTGTGTGTTTGTGTGTGTGTGTGAGAGAAGGAGAGGCCAGCAGTGCGGTGTGAATGCAGTCAGTGAGCCGCGGCTGTTCTCCGACAGCACACAGAGTAATTAGCCACACAGGACTGGGGAGAGTTAACTAGGCCTCACCCTCCCTTCCTCCATCCATCCAACCATTGCTACCTCACTCCGTCTCCCTCTTGGTGGACGGAGTGCCACCTTTTTAATTCTTTCACTCTCAGTATGTTTAAATCTATGTGTAAAATGCGTAGATTTTTAGATGATAGTTTTTGACAAAAGTTTAGGATGACCCCCTTATATTTCATCATGACAGTGCCCCTTAAAGAAATACATTTTTGAGTTTGGTGTGCAAAACCTTGGCCTTCATAGAGCTCTGACCCCATCCACCACCTCTGGGATGAACTGAGTTGCAGGATATATGCCAGGTCTTATCGCTCAACATCAGAGCTCAACCTCACTAATGCTCTTGTGGCTGAATGGGAGCAAATCCCTGCAGCCAGGTTCAAAAATCTTGTTGAAAACCTTTCTGGAAGAGTGGAGCCTGTTACAGCAGCGTATTTATGCCCCTAGATTTGAATGAGATCTTCAGCAATCTCATGTGGGTGTAATGTCCGCATACTTTTGTAGTTTAAATGTGTGTCTAGATGCTAGACTGTACCTACTCCCCACAAAATATACAGAACCTGGAAAAAAAAACAGAGCGGGAGAAAATTAAGAAGAAACCTGAGAGCGGAATGAGCAGAAAGTGAGGAGAAAATTAAAATTGAGATAATTGGCAAAAAACTGAGATAAAATGAAAAACCGAGGCTGAGAATGTGAATAAGCGATAGAAGCTCTTCCCCTCTCCCCCTCTCTAACTCTCTCCGTGGCTCACCTTTCCATCGACCCCTCATCATTGATTATCTGGTGCCCATTAGGGCCCATTGTTAAAAACAAATCATTAGGGCCGCTCGATGGGCTTAGAGCCTGGCGCTCCATTTGTCTGGCCTTAAATGGCACTAAGCTCACCAAGCATCTGCAAGGCAAATAGGAGAGGGATGGAGAAAAGTAAAGAGAAAGGGGGAGAGGAAGTGGAAAACATGGAAGCTTAAAATGGGGATGAAGAGAAGGAAGCAAAACAGAAGAAGAGAGGAGATGGTGAGAGGACGAAGTGACGGAGAGAGAAAGAGAAGAGTGAGATAAGGAGAGGGAGGGAGTGAGTGAGAGAGAGAGCGAGAGAGAGAGAACGAGCGTGGAGGGAGCCTCATCCATTTTAATGAGCTTCCTGTGTAAATGTGTTCCTGCGGAGAAGGAGCCGAAGGCGGCCGCGCGGCGCTCCTAATCCCCCCACGCTCCCGTCATTAAGGGCAGCCCTGTCACACACACACACACACCCCTACACGAACGCCTGGACGCACACACTGACACACACACACACACACACACACACACACACACACACACACTGCCTGGGCTGCTGCGGGACGGGACCGCTGTCGCCACTCTGACAGGTCGTCACACACCAGTGAATTCCCTAGGAGCCCCTGGCCTCACTGCAGGCATAGAGGGAGAGAGAGAGAAAGAGGGGAGGGGGGCATCCAGTGGTATAGTTTTGCGTGATTATGAGCCTGTGAGTGCATTTGTGAATCTGCCTGTTTTCGGTCTCATGCAAAAACTAGGTGAGCGTTTTTGCCTTGTCTTTTTATAGCATGTTAGTGGTTTGCCAACAAAATGCACAGATAGGTCAAGAAAACCACACACATTTACAGACAGACAGACAGACAGACATGTGTGTACACACACACACACACACGCACGCACGCACGCACGCATCACACAGGCATCGCCCCACGGCAAAACGACTAATGTCTGCCACTCCTCCCTTAAAATTGCCTCCTATAAAAGGAGGAAGAGAGGGAGAGATGGAGGAAGGGAGTGGAGGGGAGTGTCAGACACACACTCTTTCTCCCCTTCTCTCTCTGTCTCTCTCTCTCTCCGTCTCTCTCACTCCCCGTGATTAGGCCTAATTATGGTGGCGCAGACGCCTGGCAGCCTCAGTCATGCAGCTTTAATTGACCGTTATTCATCTGCGGGCTAACGCTAGGCAAGGGTAGGCGGTGCAAGGAGAGAGAAGAAAGGGAGGGAGTATCAGAAAGAGGGGCGGGGGGGGGGGGATTGGAGTTTGGCATGCGGGAGCCACGGCGGGGGTGGATGGGAGTTTTTTGCGGGCGACTTAGCGTAGCCTAGTGGAACTGCGCGTCGCAAGGCTAATTGCTAGCCCTGAGGGATTAGGCCAGGTGATTACACACTGGGCGGTGTAATTACATAAGCAGCGGCTAGCGGGGCCCCGGCTCGCGGCTCTGGGGTCACGCGCCGTAGCCCTCACCCAAGATTAATTGGAGCTGCCACTGGAGTGCGAGGCACCGCCGGAGAGAGCGGTTATACGATTAGCATTAACATTTCAGCGGCGGAGGCGATCGATGAATGGTTTTCACCCCCCCCCCCCCCCCACCCCCACACACCACTCCCCCCTCAGTCCTGGCTCCAACCCCCCCATCTCATCTCCCCGCTCCTGTATGCGTGCCCTCCCTCCTTTGCAGTTCCTCCCTCTCTCTCCTTTTCCCTCACCATTTAGTGAGGCGGGAGACATGCAGGCGCTAGCTAATTTGAACACAGTTGCAAAACAATATTTGCGGTTGCATGCGTCCCAGTGTTGGTTTTGATTTTGTTGTTTTCCTCAGCTTGTTTCCCATGTATGCTTTTGTGCGGCAGCAGTCACACACAGCTGAGCTCTGATTGGTGTGATAGCAGCAGCTCAGGAGGAGAGAAACGAGAGACAGGAGAGGGAAGAGGAGAGGTGTGGGTAGATTGAGAGTGAGCTCAGGAAAGGCTCTGGAAACAGCTGTGGTTTGAGACAGTGTGCGGGTGGAGAGCATCATCATCCACACTTTGACACTTTCAAGGGGTCAAGGTGCAGATGCCTCACTCTACTGCCAGCTTTTTATCTGCTTTCTCAAAATCATGTCCCCATACCCACAAAGATGTGCACGAAACTGAGGGAAAAACAGAGAAAAGGATAAATTGAGAGAAAGGATTACAGTGAAAAAAGAGGTGGGAGAGAAACTGAAAGAAATACAAAGAGGTGAGACGAGTCTGGGGAAAGGGACAGGATGAGATGGAATGATGAAGAGGGGAGAGTAAAATACATAGAGAGAGGTGAAAGAAATAAAAGTGGAGGAAAAGAAAGAAGTAAACAAGACAGATTTTCAGAGGTCACAGAGAAGTAGAGAGGACAGAAAAAAGATGGTTAAGACAGAACAAGAGACAGAGAGAGAAAGGAGAAAGGTGAGAGGCGCCTTTCCCCCTCAAGAAGGACAAAAGACGAAGCCAATAATGGAGAGGCCTTTTCAGAGGCAGAGGTTGCGGGACGCTCTATCTTTTCACCGGTTTCAATGCAGCGTAGAGAGGGAGAGGGAGAGAGGGAGGGAAACGGAGAGGAGGGCGTAAAAAAGGGAGAGAAGAGAGGAGGGATGAGTGTTAATTAGAAGGTCCTTCAGCCCGTGGCCCCGGTCAAGACGCAGGGGCCGCCCCAGCTGTCGGAGCATGACACACTGGCATTGTGCATTCAGCCCTCATTATGTGTGTGGGTCTAGAGTTGTGTGTGTTTCTTTGTATATATCGGGTGTGTATGTGCGAGACGGCAGGGGAAGGAAAGGCTGCAGTCCAGGGTACAGCAATGGCCAGCGGCGCTTGCTGCGGCGTGACAAGACTGATGAGGCACTGGGGCAACACGGGGGCCTCTGGAGCTTCACTGATAAAAATACACTGCATACATTGGTGCGGCAGCATGCACACACGCACAAAGAGGGAGATGGGATGTACAGAGAAAAACGCAAAATTGTTAAAATCATTCTTTTAATGTAGGGAAATCCCTTCATGCTTAATGTGTTTGTCATTTTAAAATATCCAGCGAAATTGTAACTCATTGTCTTTTTCATATTTGTGTCCACAGAGAAATGTCCCATCCTCCACCCCTACTGTCCCCTCCAACTGCCCCTCACATCGCCTTAGGACCTCACCTGCGGCCTCCTTTCCTGGGCATGCCCTCTGCTCTTTGCCAGGCCCCTGGTGAGTCATAAATCGTGCTAAAGCTAAATTATAATAAATAAATAGATAATTACACAGGTTTCCCACAGACCCTTAAAAAGTCTTAAAAGGCAAAAAATTAATTCATCCAAAATTAAATCCTTAAAATGACTTAAATTGTTCTTTCAAAAGCCTTTAAAGTGCCTAGACATGGAAAGCTGGATTTTAGGAATTTTCTAATCTTAAAACAATGGGTAACATATTTTTGGTAAAAATTTTTTTTTTTTTAATTCCTTTCCTTTAACTCGCCATGATGGGAAGTTGTGGAATCTCTCACGCGAAGTAAGAAACACAAAATCACTTAGAAAACCGGCCAAAAATGCCAGATATTTCCCACCTCTGTTGGTAGTCCAGATAGATACTTTTATGATAATATAATATGTTCATTGTCTTCCACATTTCACTTTTTTCAATTCCAAGTGTCATTAAAAAAGTCTTAGATCTAACTTGACTTAAGCTGCAGGAACCCTGATTTTAACACGCAGTACCAATGGATGTGCAAGGCATGCGTGTATACCTAAAAAAGAATATATTAATTGTAATTCATTAAGGTACAGTACAAAAGTGTTTTTGGCAGTAAACTAACAAGGTATGTAGGAATGTTTTTTCGCACAGTACCTTTTGTTAACTTTAAAACATAATTTCCTATAGATTTGTATTTTTTCATAACACTTGGGAGCTTTCATGTCACTTACAACTTTTCGGGCTGTTTCTGTCGCAGGTTATGGTTTCCTTCAACCAGCTCAAGCTGAGATCTTTGCTCGACAACAGGAGATGTTGAGGAAACAGAATCTGGCCAGGTGTGTGTGTGTGCTGTTATCTTATAGTATGTGACAATAGTGCAATGATAGATTATGTATAACGGTAAATAATGACAGCTAAAAGTTAACACAACATTTAAACTGGGCCTGCACTGCTTATATGTACACTGCAAGCTACTGTGCAGGGATGTAATATTTATTTTCATGGAAAAGCTGACACTTTAGTAAGCTAACTAAGTGAACCTCCAGAACCTACCTGTCCAGCAGAAAACAGGTGAATTCTGTATTGCCCTTCATCCCCATCCACTCCTTCAGCGCCTCTAGTAAAAGTAAAGGTCAACCCCAGATTCACTATTTTTGGAATGAGCTCTGTCCGCTTGGCACTTGCCTCGCTATGTTTGCATTGTTTTTGCTGTTGTGTCCGCAATTTTCATAGCATCCTTCTGGAT
Source organism: Plectropomus leopardus (assembly GCF_008729295.1). Lineage (NCBI taxonomy): Eukaryota > Metazoa > Chordata > Actinopteri > Perciformes > Serranidae > Plectropomus > Plectropomus leopardus. The sequence goes on along the minus strand of NC_056470.1, from coordinate 15,403,955 downwards.
GTGTGAAGCTACTACCTGGTCACACACAGAAAACACAGCAAAAACAAGGGGATGATAAGAAAATAAAAACAGAGGGCAGATATAAACACCACCTCACACTTCTAGTTGTAATTGAGAGATTACTGAATTATTTAATGAATTTTTAAAAAATTGTGTCATACAAACAGTCATGCAAACAATTGTGCTCAGCCTGCATGGGCTTACAAGACACCATCATATCAAGGCAAGCCAGGACCAGAGTCCAGCGTACATATACCACCTCATCATTTCGGTTAAGGAACAGCCGTGTTTGTAAGACACAAGCCTTACATTTATCCAAACGTTATTAACTAATACGTGTTACAAAGCCAGAATAGGTGGCGCCGCCGTTATAAAGAAAAGAGGAAAATCAGACACTGATTAAAACAAAAGTGAATATTCCGTGTTACAGTATTGGATTCAGGAATTCTCAGTCTGGTAATCAGTGTTGACAGGACGATGAATGAACTATTGGTATCAGCGGAGCTTGGCTGTTCTCTATTGTTATTGTTATTGAATATAATATAAGATGTCCCTAAAATATGTCATCAGTTTATTTGATGATAGACATTGAAGGAAAAAGGTTGGGAACCCCGTAAACGATCCAGCCATATTCTAGGTTTTAACCTAGTCTTGTTTTAGAGAGGGCAAACTTGTTGACACAGTCATAGGTTTATAATATACACTCACAAATTTGTAATTTTGAACTGCTGTAAAATTTTAAACATTTGGTATATATGCTGAAGTCCCTGTATGTTTCACTGTCTTAGACTTGAGATGTCGGCAGAGCTGCTTAGACAGAAAGAGTTGGAAAGTCTCCACCAGCGACAGCAGCAGCAGCGTCTTTTGGGCTCCGACGCTTTGGGAGCTCTACCTCCTGGTCTGCCGCCCGACCATCCAGCCCTGCGGAGCCTCCATGACATCCCAGAGGGCCATCCCCTCCGTGAGGAACTGGCCCGCCGCTCAAATGCAATGCTGGTGCTTCGCCATGGGGCTGCCACACCCCTCCTAACCCTCAACCACCACCAGCATCAACAACCCGGGCCACCATCCACACCCAAAGACACCCAGGCACAGAGATCCACTGCTGGGTCAGATGCCGAATCCAGGAAGGCGCCCCGCAGGACCCCTCAGGCACAGCACGCTGGGGATCACACAGGAGGAAGAGAAGGTGACAGGGAGTTGCAGGATGAGGAGATGAAGGACTCGGACAGTGACACAGAGATGTGTGAGGAGAGGCAGGACAGTGTGGGTGCCAAGTCCAGCAGTAAACCCAGGGACAGGGAGAGAGACCGGGGTAAAGAAGCTGGCAGCAAGGGAGTGTGTGACGGTGCCAAGGAGCCTGGGGAGAGCTCAGGCAGGCTGAGTGCCCCTTGTAGTTCAGCAGGTACAGAGTCACCCAGTCGCCACCTCTTCACCCCTGGACTGGGCAAGGCTGATGTCAAGTACCACCTGCCACCTGGGTTCATTCCACCGCTGCCTGCTCTTCACGCCCAGACGCTGCCCTTCGGATTTCCCTACGCCAACCCCTACTTTCACACTGGTGAGAGACTCAGTCACACACACAGACACACATAACACACACACACAGCTGACATGTGAAACCCATTAAGCGCCACTCTTTGTGTGCTTGTCTCCAGTGTGGAGACCTCTCCCTGTTAGGGGTCCTGCCTCTGACCCCTGTGTGACCTTTGTGCACACCGCCAGCAGCACAGCCACGTGGGCAGAGAGGAGGGAAGAAGGGGTTGTTTGTTCACATGCATAAGAGAGCCACCATGAACTAACTAATGTTTTTCTGTCGAAGTGACAAATGTGAACAATTTTTGATATTAGTCCTTTATTAAGCAATAGCTGAAGCAAGCATCTGTTGAATAGGTTGTTATGTGACTGCTTGGGAATGTTTGCGCCGACAATGCATGTCAATTAAATGTGCTTGTTTTTGCCATTGATTGCCGTTTGCAGATTATAATTGAAAGTGTCTGACAACATTATAAAAAGGAACCCTTGCAGAGATAGACCTTTTTGGTAAAGATTAAGAACCTTACAGATGCAGAAACAGCACCAAAATATCTATTGCCAAAGCCACCAGACTCCAATAAAATAAACAGTGATTTTATCATCATAAAAAACACTTTATTCAAAATCAAAAGAAACAAAATAAGAATTTAATGTGTTTAATGTGAATAAATGTGTTCCACTGTTCCGTCGTTCCACTGTTCCTGCTATCACCAATTCTGGTTTAGTTAAAAAGAAAAAAGTAAATTCACCCAGTTAGGTGTAACAATATCTTGGCTCTGCACACACTAAATTTTTTTTTTTTTTAAATTGAGTCCGATAAAATTGCCAAAAATGATTTTGGGACTGTTACTGGTGAAACTGAAAATCTTACTCTTGAACAAAACCTTTTTCCCTGTAGGGATTGTTGATCATAATGCTATATTGCTGCCATACACTTGGAATAACAATCTGAGCCTGTCAAACACTTTGGGTGGACATAAATTGATGATGCACATATTCCTCAGGTGGTTCCATTGCAATCTGTATTGCGGCTGCTAGCTGCAGCTCTTGCCCAGTACTGGACCAATAAAAAAAAAAAAAAAAAGCATTGTTCCTATTAGTAGCTTAAACACCAAAAACTTAGGAAAATATGGTCCAGGTTATAGTTGGAAATTAGCACAGTACCAGTCAAATGCTGGTAAAATATATAAGTGGCTGCTAGATTGTCTTTGCTCACTTGCCAAAAAAACATTGTTTATCTATTGAGTGGTCGGTACATTGTGGAAACCAGCAGCTACAGTGGGATGTTAACTTCCAACCCTGGTCCAGGTTGAAAATCACTAGTTACCCTCTAACACAAGAGCATTTAAATGTTGGAAGTAGATTTTTTTGTAGATTTATCCATAAATATCAATAGAAAGCTATTCCAAAAAGATTCTGATTATCAGTTAATATTTTTGGATTGATGAAGCAAAGCACCAAACACTTACGGGTTCCAAAGATTAAGAATTAATGAAAATCACTGTTACACTTAGATTACTGACCCATTTCCACCTGTGTCGTTTATTTCTTAAAGGTTTTCTTCTCAAACTCATCATGATGGCTAAACCTAACAGAACAAAAATATACTCTGAGCTGCACTATAGAAACATAGATAGCAAAAAAATGCAAGTGTATCTAAGCTTGAATTCTTTTAAGGTTCTGCATCCCTAAAAAAATGCAGCAAGATCCTCTGATCTTAATAGCAACTTTGTACCCAGTGTTTATATTGTCACATCATTTTCACCCACTGCTGCTCTTTCAGGCTCTGTGGGAGGTCTTTTCATGGATGGGGAGGACTCAGCCACAGCAAACCCTGTGGAGGACATCAGCAAGTGGAGTGTGGAGGACGTGTGTGGCTTTATAAGCAGCCTGGCTGGATGTGCTGAATACACACAGGTGAGGACATAGTGAGAGGGAGGAGAGAGAGAGAAAAGGGGATGGAGGCCAGGGGCAGGCTAACTTTTAACCATAGAAGAACAGTGACCAAGACATAATACATAGTGCAACACAACTTTAGTTATTCAAATCAAATCTCATCATGTTCAGGTAATACACTTAAACCAACACATCAGTATATTTTTTCCCAAATTTATCACGTATGTGTGTAGATGCATGAATGGTCATGTTAACAATTGCAGCCATATTTGTGGGCATTGTATGAATGAGGGAGAGTGAGCAGTGCATGCACATCTGTAGCGGGTGTGTGAATGAAATATGTATTTTTCTCAATAGCGATTTTTGTTCCTGAATGAAATACCCAGAATTTGAGAAAAATGAATCAAGCTTCCATTTAGTCACATCCATCTTTAACAATATAGTATATCATTTAAAAAATGATTTTTTAAAAAATGTCAGTAAATTATGTAGTTGAAATAAAAATTTCATAGTATAGTATGTTGATTAAAAAAAAGAAAAGAAAAGTCATGAAAAGTTATAATACAGTATTTCTTCCCAAAAACCCCCCATGAAAATGTCATAGTATAGTATCTCGATCAAAAAATGATCAAAACGTAATAGCATCGTATTTTGGTCAAAAAATCATGAAAACATTATAGTACAGTATTTTCATCCAAAATTCCTAAAAACAACAAAGTCTAGTATTTCTCCCAAAACTTAATCAAAACAGCACTGTACAGTATGTCAGTCAAAAAAAAGTATGAAATGAAAAAATGTCAAAGTATAATATGTCGTCCGAAAAACCAGAAAAACATCATAGTATAGTATGTCATCCAAAAAATCATCGAAACGTCATAGATTACAATGTCGTCCAGAAACTTATTAAAATGTTACAGTATAGTATATCATCCAAAAATCCTAGATGTTGTTGTACAGTATGTCGGTCAAGAAGTCATTAAAACATCAAAGAATAGTATTTCGTCCAAAATATAATAAAAATGTTACTGTACAGTATGTCGGTCAATATTTCATCCAAAAATCATCAAAACGTATTAGTATGGTAAGTCAATAAAAGAAAAATCTAAATGTTGCAATAGTACGTTGTACGTCATATGTATAGTATTTCACTCCAAAATGTCAGTATAGTATGTCACTCAAAAATCATCAAAAATTTCATACTATAGTATGTCACTCAAAACTCAGAATAAACATCATACTGTTGTATATTACTCAAAAATAATCAGAAACATCATACTATAGAATGTCGCTCGAAAATAATCAAAAACATCATAGCAAAATATGGCGAAAAACCTCAAATTTTGACATGTCCCAAAGATGGCTGGAAACAGCATATTATAGCCTGTAGAGACACACCATGGTAAAGCATGTCGAAAAAAAAGGCCAAAAATGTCATAATGTAGCATGTCTAAAAAATGGCTAAAGTTTAATATGGCGAAATCTCAAAATATGACATGTCCCAAAAACGACTGAAAACACCTAAAAAAAGCATTAAATAGCATGCAGAGACATGACATAACAAAGAAAGTTGAAGAAAAACTGCGAAAAACACCATAATACAGCATGTTGAAAAAATGACCAAAAGAAGGCAAGGCTATAGTATGGCAAAAAAACGTCAAAATATGACTAACCCAAAATCTGCTGAAAACACTTCATAACAGTATAACATTGCGTCCTGAGACACGCCATAGCAAAGAAAGTTGAAAAAGCAGCCAAAAACACCATAATAAGGCATGTTGAAAAAATGACTGAAAAGGCAAGGCTATAGTATGGCAAAAATGTCAAAATATGACATGTCCCAAAAACAGCTGAAAATGCCTCAAAACAATATAATATAGCTTGAAGAGACATGTCATAGCAAAGAAATTTGAAAAAACAGCCAAAAACACCATATTAAGACATGTTGAAAAAATGAAATAAAAAGGCAAGGCTATAGTATGGCAAAAATGTCAAAATATGACATGTCCCAAAAACAGCCTAAAACACATTAAAACAGTATAAAATAGCGTGTAGAGACATGTCATAGCAAAGAAAGTTGAAAACACAGCCAAAAACACCATAATAAGGCATGTTGAAAAAATGACCGAAAAGGCAAGGCTATAGTATGGCAAAAAATGTCAAAATATGACATGTCCCAAAAACAGCCTAAAACACCTCAAAACAGTATTAAAT